>NW_024070189.1:17045626-17148126 GCF_014754425.2 Oryx dammah | reverse complement strand
GCAGATCAGCATCTGCATTGTGTGCACTTGTAACAGGGATAATGGAGCGCACTTACAATACCTACAAACTCAGCTGAGAGCCGTGCAAAGCAAATGGCCATAAATGCACCCATCCTGGCCCAAGTCCTGATGAATAAAAATGAAGATCTTGTCAAATAATAAAGTGACAGGTTAATTTACAGCGTGGAATAGTGTGAACAGGGAAAGCACTGCTTTTTCAATCTGTATGAACGGTGCCACCTATCTGCAGATTAGCAGAAGGCTTCAGGACCACTAAGGCAGAAATCAGGATAAATACATGTGATGTTGCTTAGTTTTGTAAATATCACAGGAATGGAATTGATGATAAAGGCAAATGTGAGATTAGACACACACAGTTGCTTTCGAACCAAAAAAACAAGATTCTCAACAAAGGGCTGCTGTATCAAACAGTAATAAAGAGCCTCAAGCAGTTGTCTGTGCTCATGCCAGTTTTCATGCTTTAATTCAGCTGCCCTGTGGTTCTTAGCTTTGACATTGAGATCTGCACGGCCACCAGAGATAATTATTTCAACCTTCAGGCCATCAGGCGTTCATTTTTGATCATGGATATGTAAGAGATGTTTTCTGCTTTCTAAGTCTTCCAAGTGGATATCAATAGAAGGGTAAAATAAGGAAAAGGAGTAAGCATTTGAAAAGAATTTGAACATCCTGCATTATAGAAATGTGAAATGCTCCAATCAATTTTTGTAAATACTTGTTAATCTGATAGCTATATAGCAGTATTTTAAGTTACCCAAATTTCAAATTACAACTAGTTATTGCTCCTAGCACTCCATAAAGTTTAAACACAAACACTAAAATTCATACTTTGCACATTTAAATGAAAATACAAAGATTATGACACAAATCCATACATTAAACTAACTTTTAAAGTTAATTTGTATGTCATATCATAATGTGCTTTTATGGAAAACTGCAATCAGGAACATACATCATAAACTAAAATGTCTAGCTAGTAATCACTGAACAAAGTAATATGATAAAACCCTAAAACACAGAGAGACTACATTTCTCTCTATATAAAATATAGAGAAAACACTAGTTCCTGCAAAATTTGGTACAAAGATTAAACCATTCTGTTAACATAAAATAACAAAAAATATAGATCATAATTAGTAGATACAGCTTGTTATTTCATAATCTGAATAAACAAAATAATGAATTGTAGAGTTGTAAATATATAATTGATATCAAGTAGGAAAAACTATAAAAGATCACAAAGTATAATAAGCAAATCAAAAACAGGATTCATCAACATTTTTCTCAATCTCTCTTTGTAAAGGAAAAATATTTAAAATAGTAAAGAATATACCATAATATTCAATGAGAAATCTATGTCTAAGAAATCTATTCAAATAGATGACTTGAGAAGACATGGCTATATCTACCCTAAAAATAAATGATCCTGCCTTCAAATAAAAAAATCCATTGTCATAACTCTCAAGATGGAAACAGAAGTGCTACTACCCTGGTAGATGCATGCCAACAGTCCAATTAACAATAAAAGTTTCAGAATAAGGTAACACGTTTTATGGAATTTCCCGGCGGGCCAGTGGTTAGGACTTGATGCTTTCACTGCAGGGGTCCAGTTCAGTTCCTGGTCGGGAAACTGGAATCCCACAAG
Source organism: Oryx dammah (assembly GCF_014754425.2). Classification (NCBI taxonomy): domain Eukaryota; kingdom Metazoa; phylum Chordata; class Mammalia; order Artiodactyla; family Bovidae; genus Oryx; species Oryx dammah. Next base: position 17,146,460 of record NW_024070189.1, on the reverse strand, counting down.
CAGCTTGGTTCAACCAAAAAACAAAAAGTAACTCATTTAATAGAGAAAAAATTAATGCTAAACAGTACTTCAAGGTGTTTAAATTTTTCACATATTCTTCAAATGCAAAAGCTTAACTATTCATGCTTCTCAGTGCAAAATGAGAAGTGAACTCAAGAGGTAGTATCTTTAGCAGATTTCTGCAATGACTGTAACCTATGCTCACTTTTTCCCCCTTAAGTTGAACATTGCAGTTAAGTGATACAAAAGTGAGCTTAACGCTTTCCTCAGGAAATACAAACTTCCATATTCTACAGAATGCTTATTAAATAAAATTTCAAGAAGTGGTTAGAGCTTAAGATCTTCAGTCCTTCAGAGCATGCAAACTTTAAAATCCTTTCCAAATATTGTATCAAGTCCCTAATGCAGAGTACAGGTTGACACATAAATGATGTTGTTGACTAAATGATCAACAACATTTGATCTCTATGTTGACACATAGGATCACTGAGTGTAAAAAATGAAGCTATATAACTGAGGTAAAAGCATCTGATTTATTCCCAAATATCAATGGGCAAGAGTGTCCTTAATACTCTGGAACAAAAAGTTCTTATCTTTATTAAAGCAAACTGCCCCCTCTAAGCTTTCTGTAATCCAGAGCCTTCTCAAAAGAAGTTATTTCTTTCAAACATAAAATGATTTATCTATTAATGAAAGTTACTTTGTATTAAAATGTGTTTCCTTTAACTATTTGTAGATAAGATTCTGGTTTTTCTAAAGTGTTAGCTCAACAGTATATAATTTATACAGTAGAGTTTCTATGAAAGAAAGGACCAAAAAACAGAAAGAAAATTTACAGAAAGTCTGTAGAAGAAGATATATGTATATTTTTGATTTTTCTACTTTCACCACTCTCTCTCTGTAAAGAAAAGGAAATGATGCTCCCAATAACTAGCAAAATACTAGTTCAGATTGTGTAAAAAATAGCTCTTCTCTATTCCCTAATTTTTTGTTGCACCATATTCCCAGTTTATTTGTAAGTTCGGGGTCATTACAATAGTTAGGAAGCTCCAGTTACTTCAGTATAACACTGGGGAACCCATGTCTCTCAAAGATGAACACCCATCTTTATCTCGGTTCCCTGACAATTTCTTTTTTCGATTTTCATGACAAGATGAATGTTGGTATGAGAAATATTATGATTTTTTATTATCTAAATATATTCTTGAGGCTATGTCTTGTTTCCTTCATTGTTTTTCTTTCCTATCTTTATTTGCATGTGTAAGTAATTTAAATAAGAACTTCTTAGAGCAAAACTTTAAGTAGGACTGTTTCCCTTACCTGTAGCACAGAGACATACATTTATGATACTGTCCTGCTCCTCACATGTAACTCTCTTTCTGTGGCTTCTTTTGTTTTCTGTATTTCTAACCCCAATTCCCTTTCATTCTCACCTTTAATTCCCTCTTTTTAGGGACTTACCTTATTATTGAACAATGGCAGCTCACAGTAGTGATATACTTCCTTGTTGGTACACAGTATAATAAAGATCACTGGTTCATATATCTACAGTAAATAAAGCCCTAAGTCAACTACATGGCTAAGGATAATATCTTCATTTGGTCATCTTCCTTCTGAGTAAGAAATACATAAAACAAAGCCACAAAAAGAGAGCAACTGTATAGCTTTCTGAAAATCTAATACTCAAGAATGAAAAAGTATAGTTAAAAAAACTCAACATCCAGAAAACTAAGATCATTGCATCCAGACCCATCACTTCATGGCAGATAGATGCGGAAACAATGGAAACAGTGAGAGACTTTATTTTCTGGGCTCCAAAATCACTGCAGATGGTGATTGCAGCCATGAAATTAAAAGACATTTGCCCCTTGGAAGAAAAGCTATGACCAACCTAGACAGCATATTGAAAAGCAGAGACATTACTTTGCCAACAAAGGTCCGTCTAGTCAAAGCTATGGTTTTTCCAGTAGTCATGTATGGATGTAAGAGTTGGACTATAAAGAAAGCTGAGCACCCGAGAATGGATGCTTTTGAACTGTGGTGTTGGAGGACTCTTGAGTCCCTTGGACTGCAAGGAGTTCCAATCAGTCCATCCTATGGGAAATCAGTTCTGAAAATTCATTGGAAGGACTGATGCTGAAGCTGAAACTCCAATACTTTGGCCACCTGATGCGAAGAACCAACTCCTTGGAAAAGACCCTGATGCTGGGAAAGATTGAAGGCAGGAGAAGGGGACAACAGAGGATGAGATGGTTGGATGGCATCACTAACTTGATGGACATGAGTTTGAGCAAGCTCAAGGAGTTGGTGATGGACATGTAAGCCTGGCGTGCTGCAGTCCATGGGGTCGCAAAGAGTTGGACACAACTGAGCAACTGAATTGACTGAACATTTGAGTGCTCACTATATACCGTAAGCTCACAAATACCCTAAGCACTTTACATGCATTATTTCATTTAATCATTAAAGCCTGCAAGGCAGAGATGCTATTGGTGTCCTTAGCAAACAGCTGTTAACACAGTGAATGAGTGGTAAAACTGTTATCAGAGTCCGTTTTGACTCTAGATCTCACAATGTTAACCAACAGGACATATACTATATAAAGTTTATTACTGTTAGCTTGTGCTAAGTGGTTCTTGATTTTAATTATGATAATCTTCTGCTGTATGTGAATCCTCAAGTGACAAATCTCACAGATTGTTAGCACTTCTGGCAATAGCTCTGTAATGACCATATGTCACCTCTAGGGGTCATATATATTTTAAAGGGTGAAATTAGAAACAGGTGGCATCTATCTGCTAAAAAAGCTGTTTAGATAGATACAATAAGGGTGTACCAACAAACAATCGTACTGCTAAAATGTCAGCGTAGAGCAAGTATAGACACAGGAGGTATATTAAGTGTTCTTTATCAAGGCTTCTAAGAAGATACCTAAAATAAGAAAAACTTTGAAAAAGTTGTTTTTGGTTAGGTAAAAAAAAAAACCTTCCTCTATATTCAGGGAAGAACAAAGCAGTAATGGTTTAGGCTTCTATAAAAATACTTTGGTTATTTTGTCTTTGCTTCCATAGGCTGAATTTAAAAGTAGTTTATGTTATAGGCGAAACAAGTTCCTTTGCTTTCAATTTGCATTTGAAGAAAGAAGCAATGATGGGGGTTATGGATTGGGAGACAGAAGGTAAGAGGGCTCTAGTCACTGTAAGAAATGTTTATAAAGGTGCTTGAAAGATCAAGGCAACAGCTTCTTTTATAGCTGAACTGTTGCTATATGGACAGAAGTCTGTCTGTGTCAGTGGGTGACTTGTTACTGCTGTTCAGTCACCCAGTCGTGTCCAGCTCTTCGCCATCCCATGGACGGCAGCACAGTCCATACTGTGCAGCACACCAGGCCTTCCTGTCCCGCACCCTCTCCCAAAGCTTGCTCAAGTTCCTGTTCATTGCATTGGTGATGCCTTCCAGCCATCTCATCCTCTGATGCCCTCTTCTTCTGCCCTCTATCTTTCCCAGCATCAGGGGCTTTTCCAATGAGTTGTCTATTTGCATCAAATGACCAAAATACTGGAACTTCAGCTTCAGAATCAGTCCTTCCAGTGAATATTCAGAGTTCATCTCCCTTAAGATTGACATGTTTGATCTCTGTGCTGTCCAATGAACTTTCAGGAGTCTTCTCCAGCACCACAGTTTGAAGGCATCAATTCTTTGGCACTCTGCCTTCTTTATGGTCCAGCTGTCACAACCATACGTAGCCACTGGGAAGACTGTAGCTTTGACTATATGGACCTTTGTCGGCAGAGTAATGTCTGGCTTTTCGATACGTTGTCTAGGTTTGTCATCGCTTTCCTGCCAAGTAACAATCATCTTCTGATTTCATGGCTACAGTCACCATCTGCAGTGATTCTGGAGCCCAAGAAGAGGAAATCTGTCACTACTTCCACCTTTTCCCCTTCTATTTGCCATGCAGTAATGGGGCTGGATGCCATGATCTTAGTTTCTTAATATTTAGTCTTGAGCCGGCTCTTTCACTCTCCTCCTTAAGCCTCATCAAAAGGCTCTTTAGTTCTTCCTCTCTTTTTGCCATTAGAGTGGTATCATCTGCATATCTGAGGTTGTTGATGATTCCCCCACCTATCTTGATTCCAGCTTGTAACTCATCCAGCCTGGCATTTCTCATGATGTGCTCAGTGTATAGGTTAAACAGACAGGGTGACAGCAGACAGCCCTGTCTCACTCCTTTCTTGATTTTGAACCAATCAACTGTTCCATACAGGGTTCTAACTGTTGCTTCTTGATCCACATACAAGTTTCTCAGGAGATAGGTAAGATGGTCTGGTATTCCCATCTCTCTAAGAGCTTTCCACAGCTTGTCATTATCCACATAGCCAAAGGCTTTAGTACAGTCAATGAAACAGAGAGAGATATTTTTCTGAAATTCTCTCACTCTCTCTATAATCCAGAGAATGTTGGCAATTTGATCTCTAGTTCTCTTTCCTTTTCTAAACCTAGCTTGGACATCTGGAAGTTCTTGGTTTGCATAATGCCGAAGTCCAGCATGCAAGATGGGTGGTTAGGATATTTTAATTACATTACTATTATGAATTTTAATAGAAACTGTCAGTTAAATATCTTATAGTAGATTTTTCCAGTATTAATAGTTTTAATCTCAATGGCACAGTAAGTGCCTTACTGGTCCTTACTGGTGCCTCATGGAGTACTTGAAAACAAAAACCATTTTGGGAAAAAAAGTGTAAATATTAGCCCATTTTTCTATATTCAACAAATACTGTTTAGATATACTGTCTCTCACAGAAAGGGACCATTCAAGTGAGAACAGAAATATTGACAAAAGCATAATGTCATTACTTGAATGAATGCTAGATACTCAATGACATATGTTTAGTGATTCAAAATAACCAATAGGAATGACTCTTCCATGGACCCATGAATCAATTACCCAAGGAGTCTTGAACAGCTACTGCATGTGGAACATGGTATTAAGTTTGAAAGCAACATGTAAGAATTATTTTTTCAAAGAGTATAAATTTGAAAAAAAAGGCTATTTCTTTTCTATTTGAGCAAATAGTTTTACTCAGATACTATCTAATATACTAATAAGATACAAATAAAAAGTGAACATTAAAGTAAATTCCAAACTTAAAAGATTAGAATGTAACTTAGGTTCCTACTGTAATATAAATGAAATAGTACCTAGTGGTTGTGAATATTATATCACAAATCATGATAAAATTAGGAGTGAAACACCACTAAGCGTTTTTTAAACTGGAGTACAAACAATATTCATAAGCTTGTCAGTCACAAGAGAAACACAGATTAGTAAAATCTAAAAAGAGAAACTGAGAAATAGTATATAACATGAAATTATGTCTTTGACAGTTGGTTTTAATTGCAAAATTCTGGAGCTTGGTTTCTTTCTTTAGGAAGAAATGTCACAACAGCAATGGAAAGATTAATCAAATGACCTGAAGCTGATCAGTACCCAAATGGTCTGAGAATCACTTTTGGCTTATCCCATATTCCAACATTTCTGGCACCTTCTCTGGGTTAATAAATTCTACCTTCAACCCCCAGCTGTCATAGTCCTGGTTCTTTTTCCATTATTCCTTTAACCCGATGCAAGAGAATTGGGCCCTATTCATCGAGAGGTAAAGACATACAAACTGCTAGCCAACCTTTTAGAAATCTTAACCACAATGGGAAACACAGTAATCATTCTCTTCTGTTTAGTTATGAGTATAATAATCAGGAATACACTTTTTAGAAAATAGTGTGCAGTCAAAATGAAAAGTGAGAGAGAAACCTGAAATAATTATAAGAATAAATCTATAAGTAGAAGAGAAATTTAGGCAAAATCTATATCCTACAGGGAAACCTGAGAATGCTTACACAAGAGTAGAGGAGTGTGCATTTAGGTAGCAAAATCAACAGATGGCTGAACAGAAGGATACCACATGAATATTAGTATATGACCGAATAAAGCTAATAAACTCTACCAACAAATCATTTTCTGTCTGGTTCTTTAGATGTCATCTATTACTATAAGGATCAACTTCATACTCATAAATATTTGCTTATTAAAATTCTATGCTATTTAATACTACAAAAAGTTTGGAAGATGCTTATAAAAAAGTTTTTAATTGTAATAGAGTTTTAGGAGTTCAAAAGCATTGTCCATGACTAGGAACTTTGGAGTTCCTTTGTTACATGTTCAAGCATGATTGTGTAAAATAAAGAATAAGACACAGTCACTGTGCTGGGAGCTGGAAGATGAGTATGATAGGTTATCGATAATTCTAACATGATCAACATATAATCATGTATTAGCTTAAAACCTCAAGTACATTTCTGTTAAAAAGTTTACTTGCTTCCTCATTCTCAGTGAACTGGACCTTAGATGGCAGTAACAAGACTGGGATGAAAATATGAAAGATGAAGTTCCTGAAAGCTAAATGGTACTTGGAATAATAAAAAATATGGAAAATTATTTAAGACTTTTAACTTTTAATTTATGTTAACCTGGAACATTTCTGTAAAAGTGGCTAATATACAATTATTTCATAGAAAAGAAAGATTAACAATCTGCTCAACTTCAAGTGCAGTGGATAACAGATCTTCAATATAAAATCCATGCATATATATCATATTATAATAACATATATTAGGAATTCAATAAAATCCTAATGTTTTAGCTTATGGACATTTCTATTTCATACACATTAAAAATATTCTAAATAAATCATCATCAAGATATTCTAATAAGCTATACACACAATTACTATGGTAAAAGATAGGCCACTCTAAATGTTATTCATCTTTTTAATCCAAACAAATTCAGACTAGTAACACTTGTCTGATTAAAAATATAACCTTGGTGAAGAAATATTTTAGTCAGATATTTGCTGTTTAGCTGAAAATTAGCGGAAAAAAAAGTGAATAGTAAGTATGTAGATTATTTGTTCTATTCTATAAAGGGTAAATAAAGCATCCAGGGCTTGAGATAGGGTACAAAGAACGTTTCCATGGTTACATGCTTTCCCATATCAAATTAGAGCAGAATTTGTGTACAAGAGGTTTGTTGACAGCCTACATAGGCCATAAAAAGAATAGAAGGCTAGGAGTTTGAAATCTAAATATATTCTGCAAAGTCTGTTGAGAGAAAGTTGGGTGAAGAAAGCAGCATCAGGAGAGTAGCAGATTAGTTAAGAGTATCAGATGCCATTTCGTAAAAAGATAATTTCTTTTTTAGATGTGGCTCAAAAAAGTCTCTTCAAATGGATGATTAGTTTACTCTTTTTCACATCCACAAAGACACCTCAATCTGGTGGCCACCCAAGCTATTAAGAAGAGCCATTATTTGGCACGCTACTAGAAGCATCAGCTTCACCACCTGCCCAGTCCTGCAGATGTCACTCCACCAGAGTCAGTCTCAAACATGGCACCTTCAAAAGGACAGCTAAGGGGCTGTGCCCACATGAGTGCTGGCCAAGCTAGAGCTTTGCTGTACACCTGCCCCTATTATTCTTGCGGGCCGTTAAGTGGGAGTGAATTATCTTTTTAGTACATGTAGAGAATTCCAGTTGGGCTAAACAGCATCTTACAAATGAAAAGTGGTCAAATGTATGGTCAAAGCATTGCCCAATGATTCTGCCATAGAGGGGCATTCTCCCACGCTTCAATTTTTCTTTATATACTGGCAAAAATATCTGGACATTTGAATAATTCTCTATTTTGTGAACTAGCCCAAAAAGAACTGGGATTTTTTACTTGTATCTCCTGTATGTTTACTATATAAAGTTGGGAGTGTAATATTGTTATTGATTACTAGATAAAGTAAATGTTTCTACTAAAACTGACAATATTAGCTAAAATTTTCTTTTTCATATTATCACATACTTTTGCATTTAAAAATATTTAAAATACTTCAACAGTTTATAAAAACTAAAGTCATATACACACAAAAAGACAGGTGACAGAAAACCAAGTAATATGTACTTTCAAAAACAAAGCCTGCTTAAATGTCTTTGACATGTTTTTTCAGTAAATATGGTGGCAAATCATTTTGGTTATTGTTTTTTCTGCTGAAAGTTATATAGAAAGAATATGAACTAACTCAGGCACACAGTACCAATGATTCAAAGGAGCATAATATACAAGCAACTATCAACCAGTAAACTGAAAATTCTATACATTAGTGTATATACAGTGTAGCTACATAGCAGACTTTTAAAGCAATGACTTCAGAGCAGTTGGTATGTAAGTTAGTACAACATCTGATGTGGTTAGTTCAATGATTTCAGATTAATAACGTGAAAACAAACAAACAAAATAATGAAGAACACGTGAGCACTTCCTTTCTCAAACACAATTCATGCTTAGTTTCATCAGCCATTGTCTTGCCCTGGCTAGCTGGCTGTTTAATGAGTGTCTCTGGGTTGAATGGTTGGAAATTTGGGGGGTAAAGGCTGAAGCCAATTTAAAAAAAAAAAATCTAACTAGTGGCAGAGAACAAAGTATTTATAAGGAAGGAAAGTAAAATTGTAGGTGACAGCCAGCCAGCATTACTATGTAGACTAAAGCATCACAGTCGTTCAAGTCATGACCAAAGGCTGATGGTAACTTTTACAGTGTAAATTATGCTTTTGCTTCAGGCATTATGTAAGTAACAGCTATACTCAAGAATTATTGCCCGGATGGAGAACAAATTGTATCTTTCAATGAACACTAGCTGACTATACCAGATATCTCTTAAAAGGAGACCTGACTGGACTGGAGAGAAGTTTCTCTTTTAGTCCTGGTAAAACATTGAAGGGAAGTTTTATCTTCCTCAAGTCATGCTATTTATTGTGGAATGTATTCAACTTCTGTGCAGTGTTTTAGAGTTGCTTACTTGAAGCCACGAAAAAAACATACTAGAGTTAAGAAATAAGCTAAAATTTATGAATTTTTGAGAGTTGGAAAATGAGACTGCTTAAATTTTAAATTCTATCATTTTGTATATAACTGAAGACCTTACTTTTTCCTTTGATGAAGTCTTAAAAATACATGGGTCACATGCATAGTGTAGACATTTACAAATGTATTGTGCATTGCAAACACAAAATATTTTTAACGGTCAACAATGGAATCCATTCTATTCAGGAGATTTATCTTTTCTCTCAATTTTATGTAGAAATTGGAGACCTGAAGTTACAAAATACAATAACTTTGTTTTTGGCAAATTCAAAAAAGTTAAGTTCAAAAATCTCTGAATGTCAAGAGAAAAATCTCATTTATGTGAGTAAATTATTACACCCCGACAAAATTTTTCAGTGAAAGTCTTAAAGGAGTGAGGCATGGTTAGGAGCATGGACCTGAAGACCTAAGTAAACAGGTCCTAAGTAAAGAGTAAAGAACTGAGAGGGACAAAACTATATTTGTCTCTTCAGTTTTCTCTCCACACTTAACGTTCATGCCATTCTGCAGTTCTGTTCTGGAATCTTTACCCAAACTGTGTCTTACTGATCATCTCTGCCCCAAGTAGTGCCTAACAACTTAAATCAAGTAGTTATTTCAGAGTGAGAAGACAGAGAGAATACAGGAGAAAGCCTCTTTACTCTTCAACTTCGTAGCATTACATCTACCAGTGACTCCATAATTTAAGACAGATGTGGAAAATTTAGATAGGAATCAGAAGATAACCATGAAAAATGACTTAAGAGTCGACAAGAGGGACTATTAAGCAGTTAAATAAATAAACTGTTATGATTCCCAGCCTCCACTCATCCTAGAGACAAATTGGCACATGTCTGTAATATTCCTTACATGAAAAGGCAGATTCTATTAAATAAAAGGGGATGATAATATTGAAATCAGTAAGAGTAAAGAGGTTTTTTTTTTTTCCCCTGGAAAAAAAAAACCGAAATATTATTTTTATAAAATGTCTTTAGGGTTTAGACATAAGGTAACAGTAAATATAAAATAAACATACTTCCATAGCTAGACCATCAAGTTAGGAACAATTAGACATATAAAAATGCTAATAATATTGGACTACGGATTTAGTGACTATCTATGCATAAAAGAGGTTCTCTTCTATTCCTTCTCAAAACTCAAGTATTAAGTTGCATTTAAAATTTAAATCTCTTGGTCTAGCAGTATCTAAAAAAAATCAATACCATTACTTCTTTAAGTTATTCTGGTTAAACAAATTTAATTCCTTCCTTCTAGATTTCAATAGAATTACTGGTTATTCTCTGCAAAATGGAAGTACAATCTTTTGCAGATATCACCAAAATATACCAAAATATATAATATAAATTGATAGTTTTACTGATACATCTCAGAATTTTTAAAAAGTACTTTAAAAAATTTTATTTTTAATTGAAGATAATTGCTTTACAATATTGTGTTGGCTTCTGCCATATCAACATGAATCAGCCATAAGCATACATATGTCCCCTCATTCTTGAACCTCCCTCCCGGAGTATTTTTTAAAATGTTAAAAAAAAAATTGCCAAATGTTATATTCCTTGATGCTACTTGAATCATTTGCATTAAAAAGGTCTTTTACAAAAACATGTGCTATTTTTTATATTATTAAGAGAAAAGAGTAAAACAACCAACATCAGAGTGAGCTGACAAGGCAAGTCTTTTCAGTTTTACATTTCACATTTTCTCCATTAAAGGACAGTTTGCCACTAGAAACAACAAAGCATAGATTATAAAATCATAATTACAACAAAACATTCCACTTGCTTTTCTACAAAATTTTTGCATTTATGTTTCTTCTCTCACATTTTTGAACCATTAAATCACCTTTTTTTTTTTTAAATTACCAACATAAAGAGGATAGGCTATAAGACTGTTGAAAGGCACGAACTGAATCTAAACTCAGAAGATTTGGTTTCTACTTTCATCTTAGCCTTTTTTACTAGCAATGATAACTTGGGAAAACATCTTAGAACACTCTAAACCTCAATTCCTATACCTGCATAATGGGGACAATAAGTTACATTTTTTTGTCCCAAATATAAACAGAAAAATGGGGGACAGCATTTTGCAAAACTGTCAAGCAGCATAAGAATGCTAGCTTTTATCCTAATAAAAGATCAAATGATCAAAATTACATATAAACTTTTATTAGTATACATGAATGTTAAGCTACAATGTAAATGCCTTAAAATTATTTATATGCTCACTGTATTAATATTTAATTATATTAGACATGCAATAACTGAAAAGGTAATCTAATCCCTTAAATTTGCTAACTGAAGAATAAAAGCATTTTTAGTAAGACAGGAATCTGAGTATACACTAGATATTTTCAGAGGAAAATGGATCCTTGGTAGGCAAGAAAAGGAGCCCTATGAAGTGCTCTAACTTACAACTGCAAATACTTAGGCTAGATATTTCCCTGTGCCTGCCCTTATCAACTATTAGCAAGTACTAATGTTTTATTTCAAAAAATTTTGGACACTCATTCTCTGTCTCTCTCTGTATTACATATAGACACCTGTAGATGCAAGCATAACATATCTACATGTAACTCCAAAGTCAAAGTAGGGTTTGGAATGCTACTGTGTATAACAAAGACAGAATCTGCTGTTTAACTTTGACCCCATCAATGACTCTGGGAGTCAGCCAGGGAGTCAGAGTAATGAAGGAGTGGGCCTCTGTAAGATTCCCTGTTGTAAAAGCACTCCTAATAAGAGACACTACAGTGAATGATTAATTTTGATTCTTTAACTCATAACATTTTATGAGTATAGAGATAAAATTCAAGAAATCTACACACATTAAAAAAAAACTTTCAGGATAAATTTTTGAAAATATATCGTTTCAATCAATGAGCAAGAATTCTTATTTTCAAATGTTAATGTTTCTTTTCAGAACACCATTTCCCCAAAAACAATTCTCAAATGCGTTCAAATGTAGTAGTATAATGCCTTAAAACACTATTATTTTTTCCAAAACCAAGGAAAATCTAATTGGACGATAGTGATATTTAGGATTTGGGTTCATAAAGTTCAGACTTTAACAATTTTGAAACTATGCAAATGAATTATATGATACTATCTGGATAAAAGAGACTTATTTACACTACAGTATTATTTGTAGTCTGAACATGCCTGGTCACTGTGAAAGTTAAAATTGTGTTGTTTTTAAGAAAAAAAATTCCCTTTTCATGTATTTACAAGTAGCATTAAAACTTGCTGACTGTGTTGGGAAAAATGTATGCAATTTACATTTTCTTTTAATGACTTAAGACTTCTTCCAAATGGTGTTTAGGGGAAAAAAAATATGTATCTTGGTCAATTTTAAATATAGCTGTAATTTGCTTCTGTTTTAACATTTTATTTACAATGTAGTGAAAATATCCACTTTAAACATTTCTTCTTTAATAGGATAAACTACTGAAAGATAGAAAACCTAAGAATACTGGAGATGGTAAACTTTGGAAAAGCACACAATAAGCATTCAATTAATGTTATGTATATAAATTAATGAAAAAAAACTAGAGGATCTTTTTGATTGCATAACAAAACAGGAGCTTAGGGGACAATATCTAGACAGGGAATTAACCCATTTATTTTATTTCCATAGTCCTTTACCAAATAAGATATGTTAAAGTATAATAAAAACATTAGTAAATAACTTCACATTATTTTAAATGATCGTACCAAATACACTGGTGTGATTAAAGCTGTGAGATATAAACCTCATTTCAAGAAAATTAAATGTATTTGATAACTTAATGTCATTTGATATAAAAAGTCATAATATGAAGGTATTTTGTATTTTACTAACCTTTGAAGTAAATCAAATCATTTTTCTAACTATACTGCTTTTAGTTTACTACTTTGAGGCACCTGTCTAAAAAGGATTAAATAACAGTATCATGTATTAACGTTACTACTACATTTCATATGGTTAGAATTTAATGATAGGTTTTTTAAAGTCAATTTTAAAGACAGTTCTAAACAGGTTACTTTCTATTGAACAATAATAAGGTGAGAGCATACTACCTAATAAACATTCATTTTAGGTAGAGAAATTACTGAAACAAAAGTAGGAGATTTTTAATAAATATGAAGTGTTACCTCATTTAAAATAATCATCTTCAGACTTTCTAAGGTTATCTTTCTAAAAAGTCAAATTTATTACTTTTTTGAAAAAAATGTAAGAGCTCTTAAATTAAGAATGAATGAAAAATCTCAGAATTTATCTTCTAAGAATATTTCTATAATGAGACAAGCAAGTCTTAAATTCCAGACTTAAGAATTTGAATTTTTTTTCTCACAAAGTGACAAAACAAAACCTTCTGATTTAAAAAAAAATAGCTACTCTGATAGAGAAATTGCACATAACAAGTTAACACTCTAAATTTTCAAACATTATATTTATATAACAAAACAACTGAATATTGTGAGAAATCATTACTTACTGATACATCACAGGAAATGATTAGCCATGGAAAATATTTAATGGGCACATTAGTATGTATCTCCTTCCTAAGTGCCACTTGGGTGGAGGGCACCAGTTTGTGATTTTTAAAATATAAATAACGTGAAAGAGTGTATCAAAATTTTAACTTTTAAGTAATAAGTGCATTAAATAAATGAAATTAGATTAAAAAGTATGATTAACTTTTAAAGTATTTTTATATTATGAAGGGATTTGAATTAATAAAAGTAAAAGTGAATCTTTAAAAATTAAAACCATTATACATTATTGAAGACTCTAAAGTATTATATGTAGACACTATTAAAATGTTTCCTAAGACCAAGTTCTTCTCGGGCTCAATCACAACACAAACATTTTTACTTCCTAATAACCATCTCTGTCCTATGCTGTCAATAAATTAGTTACAGTTAATTAGTTATTAGTTACAGTTAATATTTTTAAATAGATTAAGTTAAAACTATAGGAAGTAAAACATATATACAAAACTTCACTATTTACAAAAGTCTAAAATTGCCTCGACAGAAGAAATTTAAGGTTTCTTTGCCCTATGCTAATATTTTTAATTTCTTCTGGGAAATAAACAGTTGAAAATATACCCAGGTCACTCTACCTAGTTAAAATACAGAATCAAGATAAAAACCAATGTAATTCTTGCTCTACAGGATAGTATAAAATTATAGAACTTTTCGTCATAAGAAGACATTTAAAAATTTTGCAGAGGAAAGTAATTATCTATTATTAACAAAATGACTAATTCTTAGCTATACAAATCTAATGTGATAAAAAACTTTATATAAAGAGAACAAGTATTAACTATATGAATTATCAGGAAATCTAACATCTTTGCTTTTAAATATACTCAAATATTTGTAATTACACTGACGTGGCTATCGGTGAATACAGTTACATTTATTCTACAGCTAGCAATATATATCAATGATTTGACTCATTTATTAAATATTTATCTCCAATGAGACTGAATGACAGAACACAACTTTGTAGAAAACATACAGTGCAGAAAATACACTGACACAGACATGCTCATTACTTGAAAGTTATTATCTGTTCTGTGTTAAGGTATATTTCCCAGGGGTGGCAATTATATAAATATGTAATCCTTTATGGGCCTTGAAAAATGCATCTGATACAAAAGACTATAAAAGGTCAAAATGCTGAAAAAGGTATGAATGTGTTTTTTTTAAATTCAATAATATATATTTCTTACAGTATGAGTCCAAAAATATTTAGAAAAATTACTCTGAACTAATTAAGATGCTTTGAACTAATGCACATAAATTATTTTATTGGGTTTATTGCTTAGTTAAAAATGAGTATTTTTCCAGATTGTTTTAAAAAAGAGAAGAAGAAGCAAAAAAAGACACAAATCTTTTAATAACAAAAGATCTGAACAGTACATATTATACTACGTTAGTCTTTCACTATACATATCCGACCTATCGGAATACTAGAAACACTGCTCAGATGTAATAAATCTGGTATTGTGACATATAAGTAGCACAGAAGCTCTTTCTTTAATCAAGCAATCATAAATTGTCAAGGCACATGTAAAGAACGAGACCTAAAATACAAGTTAACATTTTAAACTACAGGGAAAAAACATATTATTTCATATGCTGTGCACTCAAGAAGACATTTCTATTGCAATTTTCTTACTGCTATTGTGACAGGGAAAAAAATTCTAATAGCTTCAGAATCATATGTATTCAGCTTTTTTTTTCAACATCTATAAAACATAAAAACAGCTTAATGTTCATTTCCTACAAGAATCCACATTCAGAAGACAGTCATCAAAATTTACTACATGTGAGATAAGTAATACTGACAGAGTTCTCTAGCTTAACATTTCCCTTGCATCTTCTGCTTGTTGTTTAACATTACTATATATTGGAAGAGTGCATTTCTTTTTCTTATGGTGTGCTGACTTTCAGGATTTAGAGCAATCTGAAGTTTCTCTGTAAGAATACTGAGCAGTCTGATTAAATTCAAAGTAGAACTTGCATAATGGAAATTAAGAATCTAGCAGCAATAATAACAGGTTTTGGAACCTCTTAATTCAAAGGTTAAAAACACTCAGAATACTGTAAACTTAAATTTGACCCTTTCTTTTCCTTTATAATAATGTATATGAATAGATTTTTACCGAGATTTCTTTAATCCAAAAAAAAAAAAAAAAAAACCCAAACCCTACTATTATTTGACTTGGATTATTCTCTTGAGATATTTGTATATAGTTATTGTGGTACTGGCCCCTCATGGAAGAAAGAAATCTAAGAACCAGGAGAGAGCTTCAAAGACGACTTCTTTGGAAGTCTTCAAGAATTGCACAGAGTTACTGAATTAAAGCAAAAATGGTCATTTAAATACTTAATGGATTGAGAAACACTTATGGGGGCTTCGTGTCTCTAAAGTAGATGAGACAGAACAGGTTGGCACAAGGAAGAGGTTCCCTTTTCCAGTTTCTATTGTTTACTGAGTTAGTCACCACACACGCAGAAATACACTTCATAGAAGTGGCTCACAATGTTCCTTTTAATCTGTATCTGACATCTGAGTGATTGTATGTTCCTCTTCTCTGCCTTTGATCTTCCTCAGTACTCAGCTCACTGTTAACTGTCCTGGGTGGTCTCCCCATCAGAGTGCAGTGATCAGGATCCCTCGCTATTGGCCGCCTTCTAGGGATTCCTATCAGCTGGATTCTCACATGCATGTGATAACTTTATTAGCTCACCATCTCCACAGCACACACACACCCTTTCTCAAACAATCACACTTTTGCAGTTGACTTAGAACAAATAATTATATGAACACTTCAGCTGTTATATTCAATAATAAAGTCGCAATGAAGAGAAATTTCACATTATGTATAAGTCAGAGCTTGGTTTTCATGTTCAGACTAAAAAAAATCAATTCCAGATTGATTTTTGTGTATATATCGTTATTGTCAGAGGATTAATTGATGAATTTTTCATTTGATGAGTCAGGTGGAATAAGCTCTGAGGCACTTAGTGAGCAGAATTCTAATTTACTCTGGTTCTTCACACTCTGAAGTAAACTCATCAATTTTGATATTTCATCATAATTTACTTGTTCTCAAAATACTCAGAATAAGGCTCCAAAGCAAAATAAAAGGTGCTGTGAATATTGTGGTGCTCATATACTATATGATTAATGTAATCTAGATTTTGAAAATGGATTTATACTTTTTGAAAGATATTAAACTTTTATCTGGTTCAATCTGTTCACTTTGACTTTTTATTTCACTATTATCTAAATCTCTCCTATATAGCTACTTTCCATCTGTCTACTGACCTTAGAAAGCTCTGCAAAGCACATAAAGTAACAGTACAAATATATCATACTTATAATCAGTATAAAGCTAGAGATAAAAATTATGGAAATTTTACTTTATTCTAAAAAAGCCATATTCCTAGAACAAATGCTAAAAACCCTAAAAAAATGTTTTCAAAAAGAATTAAATTCATTTTATTGATCAAACAACAGTTTTCTAAAAAACTGATTTAGAATTTCATCATATGCTTTCAAGTGTGTCACAAGAATAAAGAGCAAGAAATCTTCATATTTCTTACTTAACACAACATAATATTTTAAAATGTAGCTGTATTTTCCAAATGTAACTTGCCACTAAGTTCCACTTGTAACTTGCCATTAAGACCTTTTATGCATAAATTTTTCATGTAAAGCAAGGTAGTTTTAAAAAAGAGAGACAAAGTAAACATTAGCTTTGAATATGTATCCAAATTGTCATGATGAACTATATCAAAGTTCTTTAAAAGATAACTTTCTTCTCTCTCTGGAGTTTTCATGTATGTTATTTTTTCCAGTAATATCTTTCCACCTTTATTATTTCCTCATATTTTCTTTTTGCTTGCACTTTTTTCTTGGTGCTAAAGTCTTTGCCCTAATTCTTAGCCTGATGAGAGGTGATGTGGTTGGATGCTCTGACTCCCCACATTTAATTCCAAGAAGTCTTCTATATGTAGAGCATCTCTAGTGAAAAAGGGCAGAACAGCATCCTTTTCTGAGTTTAAACTAACCAATGAGATTCTCAATCGACCAGGAGAAAAGTCAGTAAAGATGTTCTTAGTCTCCCAGTGATTTGAACTGTCTTCACAAAACTATCACCATCAAGGCCAGGGAACAAGGGGTCATGTCCAACTAGGACTAATATAACCTCCTACTTCTCTATTCTTGCAACCTTCCCCTTTTTTACCTCTGTGACCTTGTCACTTCCCTTCATTACTTTGTCCTCCTCGAATACTAGAGCCAATAACTATAGCATCTGCACAAGAGAATAGCTTGGAGCATGAGCCAAATGAAACTGATTCTAAGGCAGTTTTACTGGCCTACTGCCTACCTCTTTAGTAATGAATAAAAGAGAGCCTGGATTATTTGAGCACTACCCTTGTCCCACGGTCAGAACTATCTCTCAAAAATCAGGCTCATATGAGCTATAGCATGAAGGCATGATAAAACTTCCAGACAATACAACTCTTCTATCTACTCCAAGCAGCTTTCTTTTGGTTAATTCACACCAGTTTCTTTACATTCATTTTTAAGTCTACACAACATACTAAAGTTCGTGGTGGCCGGGTCAATATAACGTCTACAAATACTATGCTAAAGCTTAAGCCTAATACATAAGAGCAATATTCCTCAAAATTAGAACAGTGAATACACGATCATAACATTAAATAATTTTAATCCCATCAACCTAGTACAAAGTAGTTTTATTAATAATACACTAGAAACAAGTTGTTTTCAAGAGTGTGAAGCAAGCACTAAACCACATTCTGAAAATCAAGCTGCATAAAATATCCCCTCTCTCTAAGTAAGAATATCCTGCCAGAGGAGATTCCCATGTAAGACTGATAATCCCATTAATTTAGACTACTCTTCTTATTAAAGATGGTAAAGCAAGTCAAAGTGAAAATCTAAAAATCTGATAAATCTGCTGTGTCTCACAGCTGTCATAAAAGGTGTAACCAATGGTCAAGTAGGGTTTGGAAATCTGTGGATTTTACTGGTAAGTACTACTTTAATTTCTGCTACCATGGCTAACATAGAGCTATGATGACTCTATTAAAAAAATGATGTTGGGGAAATGAATAAAAGTACTGGAAAAGAAGATACTGAATTTGCCCTTAAATCATAGTAACCTATAATGCAATGAAAAGGTTTTTATGATTTAACAATGTTGAAAACATCAGTAAAATCTGTATTTATTATGAATTATATTATATATATTATTTAAATACATATTATCTTATAATTAAGTTGTGTGCCTTTATACTTCGAAATATAGCACCCAAAATATAACTACCTCATAAAAACAAATAATTTTTGTGTTTGATTAAATAGTAAGAAAGTGCATATAGACTGAATATGACATTATTTGAAAATACATTTGGAGAGACTAAGTACTTAAATTATTAGAATAAGATACGATATACTACCAAAAATATGGAAAAGAGAAATAATGAATCACAGCTCCTTTTATCGCTGGAATACTGAATGAATTTATACCTTAGATCATGAATGAAATGAATTTCAAAATTTATATATAAAATGATCTATATAGAAACTCACTGATACAGCACAGCTGATGGCATTCTGAATAACTCAGGGTTAACCTTTTAAATCCAAACTTTCATTTTCACTGGTGACAATCTAAAATGCGTTACTTCCCTCAGTAAATGACATAATCTAATTCTGCCTCCATATCTGGGATCATCATTACTGAACATTAAGTAATTAACCCAGTGTTTTTTGGTTATAAATGGGATACTAGATGAATATGGTGGAGGCCAAGGGCATCTTATGAAATTTGTTTTCTTAATGTTTACTTATTTTTCGTAAAAGTAGAAAGTAGGTAAAAATAAGTAGAAAGAGTCCCTACAACAAGACATGGTTACTATTTATGGTTAATCATTTACTCAATCAGCAAATTTCTCCTCAGATGTTCTCCTATCTTCAATAACACTGTCTTCCATACTTTATCAACAACCAAGAGTTCTCCAGCTGCCTTCAACAGCTTTTCCTGTGCTAGTGGATAACCAAGCAATCCTGCCCTTCATTGGTTTGATTACCTTCATGAGGTAATACTGCCATCTTGTGGACTTGAAAACATTCCTGGTAAAGACTATCAAAGGTAGGTTGCATTTTCCTAACTACAGGCATAAACAGGTATTACTTCTGAGTATAATGAAGTGTGGGACACTTGAGCATGCCAGACAATCAAGGTTTTATACTACACTGATCAGAGGACTTTCACCTCATCATATAATTAATCTATTCATGATAAAAACTCTTAGTTGAGTCAAGTAATCAAAAAGGTGTTGTCCCAGTGGCTGACAAACATAAAGAAGTTTTCATGGATATATGAGGGTGAAGAAGAAATGAGAAAAATTAAGGTAATCTAACGATTTTCATATAAATCTATGAAATCCAAACGTCTGGAAACCACTAGTGTAAGTAATAAATATGGTCTTAAAAAATGAGCTATCATTATGATTTTATTAACTTTCTATTCCATTCCCCAAAGCCTTAATTGATCTGTCGATATCAGGCATGTCAATTACAGACTTTAAAAGAGAGTGATGATGATACTGAGGGGAAGTGCTTCATACTGGGCTGCACTCTCATGAGAACTCTATATTTGAAACACCCAGAAGGGACATTTAGGAAACCAATATGAAGAGAAAGAGTTCTACCATGTCTGGATTACACTTTTGTTTGATACTTGTTTGCAATACACATGTCCCTTTCCCAGTGTCCTTTACTTATGCAATATTCTCAAATACAGGGAGCTGTCAGGATACTTGAAAGTTGATGTATAGGTGTTAGCCCTACTTTGCAGATAGAAAACTATCCATCAGACTTTACTGTACGGAGGGCTACATTCTATTAAAAATAATCCATCCTTGCGAGTAAGAACACTAAATGATATGGACGGACACACTTTCCTTCTATCACTGTGAATTTTGAGAAAAAAACTGATGTATACAGCATGAAAAACAAGCAGAAGCAAACCCTCAGCCAGAATTTTATCAGGGCAATAACTAAGTGAGAAACAGAAACTAAAAATATTATTATTCAACATTTAAATGCATTTCGGCATTTAATTATATGCCAAATAAAAAGCAAAGATGCTATCATCAAGTATACATTTAAATTTAAAGAAAATATGAAATGTATATTTATAATGTTTTAAAACAGTGACTAATATTTTGTACTGTCTAAACTTTCACTTTTCACTTTCATGTACTGGAGAAGGAAATGGCAACCCACTCCAGTGTTCTTGCCAGGAGAATCCCAGGGACAGGGGAGCCTGGTGGGCTGCCGTCTATGGGGTCACACAGAGTTGGACACGACAGAAGCGACTTAGCAGCAGCAGCATACTAGACTGAGTTTAATGAAAGTTAAGTGGCTCAGTCGTGTCCAACTCTTTGCGACCCCATGGACTGTAGGCCACCAGGCTCCTCCGTTCATGGGATTTTCAAGGCAAGAGCACTGGAGTGGGCTGCCATTTCCTTCTCCAGGGTATCTTCCCAACCCAGGGATCGAATCTGAGTCTCCGAATTGTAGGCAGATGCTCTTACCATCTGAGCCCCCAGGGAAGTCCACTAAGTTTAATAAGGCAACTTAAATACTACGTTCAACTGACGGTATTTATCCTTTAAAAGAAATGACCTATTTCAAGTGTAGTGTGAAGCAAAAGTAAGAACACATTAGGTTAGTGCTGAAAGTCATATTTTGTTCCATTGGTTTGTAATTCCAAGAATCTCTGTCTTGGCTTCTTCCAGCTCTGAGCATCAGATGGCTGATATAAATTACAAGCTTTACACCCAAAGCCCCCTAACCTTTCCTAACCTTAGTACCAGGACGCTAAAGGAAACATTCCATACAATGTGTGTCTTGTAAGGACTCAAAACCCTCTAAGCAGATTCTGAAGGAACATTAATTCAAGGAATTCCTTTACTGAATATTTGAAATACTCATGGTAAAGGTCTTGCAAAATAAATAGAAGTAGTAACAAGTAATATCACCAAGTGAGATCTTACAAAGAAAAAAATATGAAAAAAAAAAGTATGGGGATATGAGGGTAGAAGAAAAGTAAAAGTCATAAGCATTTTGATTATCCCATTTGTAGCATGAATGGAGACAGAGAATTAAGACTTACAAAAATATACTTCCCCTTCTTGGGATCAGCATTCAAGAAATTCATTCTAATCATTTTTTTCACTTGTATTATTTACTGAATGCAGACTATTGGCCGCACACAGAGCTAACAGGTAGGGATAACTGATAAGACAGACATAGCCCCTGCCTTCATAGCAGAAAGCAGACAATTACAGAAGGGAAAATCACTTCAAAGGAATCAGTGTGCCAGAAGAACATACAGCAGCAGTTAACTTAGGGGGTACTGGAAGGAGGATGGGTAGGCTTCCCTACAGAGCTGATATTTAAGCTGAGACCTTAAGGCTGAAGAAACTAAAACATAAAGCAAAGGAAAGCTATAGAAGGGTTTGGTCAAGCATGTGTCTTCAAAGATCACTCTGGCTGCTCAGTGGAAAGTGAAAAGCGAAAGTGGAGTCACTTAGTCGTTTCTGACTCTTTTCGACCCTGTGGACTGTAGCATACCAGATTCCTCCGTTCATGGGATTTTCCAGGCAAGAACACTGGAGTGTGTTGCCATTGCCTTCTCTAGGGGATCTTCCCAACCCAGGGATCAAATCTGGGTCTCCCACATTGTAGGCAGACGCTTTACTGTCTGAGCCACCGAGGAAGTCAAGTAGAGTTGGACTGAAAAGGGATGAGTGTGCATGTGGAGTTACATCATAAGAGGAATAGACCAGCCCACGTGAGAGGCAGTGGTGGCCTTCATTATGAAGTGACAGTGGAAAGGAATAGGAGATGAATAGGATACATTTAAAAAGTGGAAGGGACAAATTTTGGTGACATTATATGTGGAGAGCAAGGCAATAGAAGATGCCTAGGTTTTTGACATGGCCTGTGGTGAGGATGCTGCCATTTACTCACAGAGGACACAGGGGAACACGTTTATAAGGGAGGGAGCAGAGGAAGAGCATGGTCATTCTGGGTCACAGCTGCTGCCGCTGCTGCTAAGTCACTTCAGTCGTGTCCGACTCTGTGGGATCCCGTAGATGGCAGGCCACCAGGCTCCCCCATCCCTGGGATTCTCCAGGCAAGAACACTGGAGTGGGTTGCCATTTCCTTCTCCAATGCATGAAAGTGAAAAGTGAAAGTGAAGTTGCTCCGTCGTGTCCAACTCTTAGCGACCCCATGGACTGCAGCCCACCAGGCTCCTCCATCCATGGGATTTTCCAGGCAAGAGTACTGGAGTGGGGTGCCATTGCCTTCCCCGCTGGGTCACAGCAGTACACAAAAAAGTCAATGAGAGATCCGAAGAACGGTGCTGGCATTTGAGACTTGAGAGAATGGTTTGAGCTAGGGATTCATATTTGAGAGCTTTGAAAGAATAAGCAGTAATTGAAGAAGTGGAAGACATTGCCTACAGAAAGAAAGTGAGGTCAGAAAAGAGATCACGACACAGTGGTGAAAATGTCCAATATTCAAAGCAGATACAAAAGGAGCTAACAAAGCAGCTGTGAAGGATTAGCCAGTAAGAGCTTGCTCTGGTGAATATGCTATTGAAGGTTTTCTGGTGCTCTGCTCAAATATGGTTTTCTCTATTAAGGTGATGTCATTAGACACACTGCAGCATTAAAGAAACACTGAGCTAATCTGTATTTTTGAGCTGTTATTCTGAATGGCCATGACAATATCCTTAATGTAAATTTGCAGCTTCCCATATCAGATGGTAAAGAATCTGCCTGCAATGCAGGAGACCTAGGTTCGATCCCTGGATAAGGGAGATCCCCTGGAGAAGAGCATGGCAACCCACTCCAGTATTCTTGCCTGGAGAATTCCATGGACAGAGGGGACTGGGAGGCTACAGTCCACGGGGTATATGCCAACAAATTTGGAAAACAGAACAGTGGCCACAGGACTGGAAAAGGTCAGTTTTCATTCCAATTCCAAAGAAAGGCAATGCCAAAGAATGCTCAAACTACCACACAATTGTACTCATCTCACATGCTAGTAAAATAATTCTCAAAATTCTCCAAGCCAGGCTTCAGCATATGTGAACCGTGAACTTCTAGATGTTCAAGTTGGTTTTAGAAAAGGCAGAGGAACCAGAGATCAAATTGCCAACATCTGCTGAATCATCAAAAAAGCAAGAGAATTCCAGAAAAACATCTATTTCTGCTTTATTGACTAGGCCAAAGCCTTTGACTGCGTGGATCACAATGAACTGTGGAAAGTTCTGAAAGAGATGGGATTACCAGACCACTTGACCTGCCTCTTGAGAAATCTATATGCAGGTCAGGAAGCAACAGTGAGAACTGGACATGGAACAACAGACTGGTTCCAAATAGGAAAAGGAGTATGTCAAGGCTGTATATTGTCACCCTGCTTATTTAACTTCTATGCAGAGTACATCATGAGAAACACTGGGCCGGAAGAAGCACAAGCTGGAATCAAGATTGCCGGGACAAATATCAATCACCTCAGATATGCAGATGACACCACACTTATGGCAGAAAGTGAAGAGGAACTAAAAAGCCTCTTGATGAAAGCGAAAGAGGAGAGTGAAAAGTTGGCTTAAAGCTCAACATTCAGAAAAGTAAGATCATGGCATCTGGTCCCATCACTTCATGGGAAATAGATGGGGAAACAGCCCTAAGTAAACTACATGGCTAAGGAAAATATCTTCATTTGGTCATCTTCCTTCTGAGTAAGAAACACATAAAGCAAAGCCACAAAAAGAGAGCAACTGTATAGCTCTCTGAAAATTTAATACTCAAGAATGAAAAAGTATAATTAATAAAAAACTGAACATTCAGAAAACTAAGATCATGGCATCTGGTCCCATCACTTCATGGCAGATAGATGGGGAAACAATGGAAACAATGAGAGACTATTTTCTGGGCTCCAAAATCACTGCAGATGGTGATTACAGCCATGAAATTAAAAGACACTTACTCCTTGGAAGAAAATTTATGACCAACCTAGACAGCATATTAAAAAGCAGAGACATTACTTTGTCAACAAAGATCCATCTAGTCAAGGCTATGGTTTTTCCAGTAGTCATGTATGGATTGAGAGTTGAACTGTGAAGAAAGCTAAGCGCTGAAGAATTGATGCTTTTGAACAGTGGTGTTGGAGAAGACTCTTGAGAGTCCCTTGGACTGCAAGGAGATCCAACCAGTCCATTTTAAAAGAGATCAGTCCTCGGTGTTCCTTGGAAGGACTGATGCTGAAGCTGAAACCCCAGTACTTTGGCCACCTCATGTGAAGAGTTGACTCATTGGAAAAGACTGATGCTGGGAGGGATTAGGGGCAGGAGGAGAAGGGGACGACAGAGGATGAGATGGCTGGATGGCATCACAGACTGGATGGACATGACTTTGAGTAAACTCCGGGAGTTGGTGATGGACAGGGAGGCCTGGCGTGCTGCAATTCATGGGGTCGCAAAGAGTCGGACACGACTGAGCGACTGAACTGAACTGAGTGACTAACATGTTCACTTTAATAATAAGTGAATACCCCACATTATCTCGTTTAATCTTTATAAATCACAAGAAAATCATGACAAAGATATTCACATCATCTCCATTTTTCAATGCATCTCAGAGAAGTGCAGTAACTTGTTCTGAGGCACCTTAGGGTCAGCATTTGACTCTGAGTTTGTCCGACTCAAAGTTTTCACCCCTACTGACTTCCCCAGTACGAACACTGCAAGACATATCAACAGCATGTTATAGTTAGGCATGTATCATCTCATTTAATCCCTGAATTACTAACTCTGTAAAGGGGCATTATCCCTTCATGGATTCATGGATTCAGAAAGGTCAAGTTATTTATCACGATTCACATAGCTCATAGGAGATAAGGTCAAACAGGAAGCCAGATCATTTCACTTCAGTCCAATGCTTTTTCTAGTATACAGTGGCTGTGTTCTACCAAAACTAGCAACACCTCACATCACATTTTGTTTCACTTAATTCATTTACCAAATATGAGTTATTATTATGTGCACAATGTTTCATCAGTGTAAAAAAAAATATTGTTCTCTTTTTTTTTCCAACATAAAAAACAGTGGTTCTTTGCCATCTCTTTCTGTCTCATTTCCCTCCACCAGCCCCTAAATGAGTTTGCTTCCCAAAGTCTCAACCCTTAGATATCCTCCTCCTATATTCTTTCCTCAGTCACATTTAAGGGTTTTAACTTGTTCCTCTTTGTTAATGATTCTTTGTCAATCTGATTGCAACTTCACACCTGATTATTACTTCCTTTGACTCACATGTTTACAGATAATCTCCTTTATAGATATTTTTCTACTTTCTCTAACCAAACCAATCGACAACTAAATTTCCCGAATATGCCTTTTTGACTTTGTCACCAATAACACCAGTGTCCTGCACATTCAACCAAATATTTATATATAAATATAGATATATTACAGGTACAGAAAGGAAGTAGTAGGGGGAACGTGGGCACGTGTGAGTGGAAGGAGTGGAGGCAGTGTCCATTTCTCAGACGTGTGACACTGAGCAAGTCTTTTTAACTGTGTAAAATGAAGGGTTAGATTAAATATTAAATTCTTCTAAATTTAAAACTCTGTGTTCCTTGGTTCTCCTACTACTTCCTATGTGCAGTCAGTAAAGCAGAAAAATTCTTTCTATTACAGTTTCTCTGAATTCCCTCCTGATTCTCTAAAACAGAGATCCTTAATCTGGCTGCATATCGTGATCATCTGGGATACTTGAAAATATACTGACGTCCTGTTGCCTCCATTCTCCCAGAGATTCTGATGTAATTAATCTAAGGTACAGGTTGAGCTGAGGGCAACAGTTCCTAAACTTTGCTGCACATTTAGAATCGCCTGGGAAACATGCAACACGTCAATCTCACCGTCTGGGGGTGGGTGTCAGGCACCACCATTTTCTAAAAATCCCTCAAGCAATTCAATATCAGCAAAGTATGGGAGGAAACAAAAGGGGATCTGAAGCAGCAGCCATGTTTACGGTATTTCAATTTATTTCAACTAAGAATTTAGTCTCCTACAGTTTGGGGAGATGGGAAGGGGGGAGATGAATTTATGCTCTTAAGTACCATTATATATTTACATAAAGATTTAAAAACTTTTGCAGAGAGTTGATAATTATGTGTTCAATATCTTGCCTTACCTGTAAATGGCACTCAAAACATTCAACTGATTTACTGCCAAGTTTGTAGATGAAAGAAGATAGACAAACTTTGAAATTTATTATTTTAGCATATTTTACAAAGATGGTTTAGAGAAGATTTTTTTTTAATTTTATAAAATGGTAGTATAATTTTTATTTCACTGTAGAATAAGGTAAGGAAACCATGAAGGGAAATGAATTCTTACACTGAAAACTAAGAAAACAGTACTGTATCTTAGGCAACTGCGACTGGCAATCACCTGCAGCGCACTTAATGACGCACCACTGTAAGCTCAAGTTGTTAGTTTAGACTTTACTGTAATTTCTGGTCTTTGCCAATCTCTTTATGTTCATCCTGCCTCGAGCACTCCAATTTCTATTAGATGCCCTAAACTGATGGAATTACAATAAGATGAATAAATACACTATCCATCCTTTTCCTCCATTTTACTTGTGCTGGTGTGATATAAATAATTTACATGGATTGTTTCACTTAACTTTACTGTGAGCCTGCAAGCTGGTACTACTGCTAAGGCCCTGCATTTTCAGATGAAGAAACTGCAGTTTAGCAAGGCTGGGTAATTAAAAGTGAAAATATATGTAGATCATAATTTTTCCTGGTGAAATAAATAATAAATACAGATAGACACATCAATAGTTATATAGCTTTAGGAAAAAATTTGCAAGGATATCCATCAAATTGTGAATCAAGATTACATGGGGTAAGAGCAGGGACAGAAATTTTCATTTACTGTTTTTTTAACTGCAAGGACTGTGTATAATTTTTTTTACTTTTCCTTTTTTTTTAAAGCATTTTCCTAAGTAACTTTTTAAAAGCGAAAAAGAAATAAAAAACATGGTCACCCATCTGAATGTCCATATAGGCATTCTTTAAGTAAAACATGGAAAGACATATAGATGGCCAACAGGCACATAAAAAGATGCTCAACATCGCTAATTATTAGAGAAATGCAAATGAAAACTACAATGAAGTATTGCCTCACACAGATGGCCAGTCAGAATGGCCATCGTTAAAAAGCCTACAAATAGTAAATGCTGGAGAGGGTGGAGAGGAAAAAGAACGCTCTTACACTGCTGGTGGGAAATGAGTGCAAACACTAGGAAAACAGTATGGAGGTTCCTTAAAAATCTAAAAATAGAGTTGCCCCATGATCTAGCAATCCCACTCCTGGGCATATATCCAGAGGAACCTCTTTAATCTGAAGAAAAATCTAATTTAGAAAGATACATGCACCCCAATGTTCATAGCAGCACTATTTACAATGGAAAAAAACAGAAACAAACTGAGTGTCCACTGACAGATGAATGGATAAAGGAATGTTTCAAAAGATACAGTAACGTAAAGAAAGAATGCTAGCAGTCATTTTCCACATGGAATGTCAAATTTTAGACTGCTACAAATTGCAATGTCTGTTTGGTCATTATAATACTGATGAGTAAAAGATACCTAGATGACAGAAGATATTTTATATTATGATAATGTGACATAATAATTCGCCACTTCTTCCTTAATAAGTTATATACACACAGTATGGTACTAGATGGCAATGTTAAGGAACTACCTTAAAGACCTTGGAGAATGAGAAGCTTCTAATTTTTTACCGTCTCCAAATTGAAGCTGCAGTAAATAGAATATTTCTAAATGAACCACGTTGGGTAAACAATTACCATTAACATAAGTATTACAAGATGCGTTCCCATCTCCCCTGACATGCTAGGACACACTAGTTTAGGGTTCCTACATTCAGGCAACTGAAGGGATTTTCTGGAGTCACATAGCTAATTAAATGTACCTGTGGCACAGTAAACATGGCTGTAAAATCTTTGGGGGGGTCTAAGCCCCCTGTTCTTAAACCTGGGCTGACTTATGCCTGCTTTGACCAAAAGAGTAAGATGAAATGCTGGCGAGGGAGTGGAGAAACGGGAACCCTCCTGCACTATTGGTGGGAATATAAATTGGTACAACCACTGTGGAAAACAGTATGGATGTTTCTCCAAAAACTAAAAACAGAATTACTGTACGACCCAATAATCCCACACTTGGACATATACCCAGCGAAAACCACAACTCAGAAAGATACATGCATGCCAAAGTTCACTGCAGCACTGTTTACAACAGTCAGGATATAGAAGCAACCTAAATGTCCATCAGCAAAGGAATGGATAATGATGCGGTATATATATATATACACAATGGAATATTATTCACCCATTAGAAGGAACAAAATAGTGCCGTTTGCAGAGACACGGATAGACCTAGAGATCGTTATAGAGTGAAATAAGTCAGAAAGAGAAAAACAAATATCATAATAATATTGCCTATATGTGGAATCTAGAAAAATGGTATAGGCTAACTTAGCTGCAAAACAGAGACAGAGACACAGGTGGAGAGAACAAACTTATGGATACCAAGGGGGAAGATCGGGGTGGGATGAACTGGGAGATTGGGTTTGACCTCTACACACCACTATTGTCTGAAACAGGTAACTATGGACAGCAGCTCCCTGCACAGCACAGGCGATTCTCCTCAGTGCTCTCTGGTGACCTAGATGGGAAGGAAATCCAAAGAGAGGATAGATGTATACATACGGGCTTCCTAGGTGGCGCTAGTGGTAAAGAACCTGCTGCCAATGTAGGAGACAAAAGAGATGAGGGTTCCATCCCTGGGTGGGGAAGATCCCCTGGAGGAGGGCAAGGCAACCCACTCCAGTATTCTTGCCTGGAGAATCCCATGGACAGAGGAGCCTGACGGGCTACAGTCCATGGGGTCACAAAGAGCTGGACACAACCGAAGCAACTGAGCACACGTATACATATAACTGATTCCCTTTGCTGTAGAGCAGAAACAAACACAGCATTGCAAAGCAACTATCATCCAATAAAAATCAAAAGGAGTATGATGAAGGTGACGCTATGCCAATACCATGCCTAACGTCTAAGAGAACTGGCAGTTTCTGCATTCTTCCTGCCATGAGCCATCATGTATGAAGTCTGAATACCTGGAGACTGCCATGCCATGAGATATTAAAAGAGCAGTGTGCGTGCTAAGTTGCTTCAGTTGTGTCCAACTCGTTGCGACCTGTGGACTATAGCAAGCCAGGCTCTTCTGTCCATGGGATTGTCCAGGCAAGAATACTGAAGTGGGTTGCCATCTCCTTCTCCGGGGGACCTTCCATTACTACTTCGAGGATCAACTTCTAACTATATCACATTTAAAGAACTTTTAACTGTCATGATACTCCAGCAGAATGACAAGCTCCATGAGAGCTGGGATACGGGGCTATTCTCTGATATATCCCCATTATCTAGAACAGTGCTTCACGTATGCATACCCACACATATATGCTGTATATGACAATGATGCACACACACATATAACATGCTCAAATAAATGCTAAATGAATGAACAAGTATTCTACAAACAAGCAGCAGGGAAAAAACCTCGACTTATCTGTTACCACTTAAGAAAAATACATCTCCAATGCAGTTGGTGGAAAAATAATCAAGATAAGACAAAGTAAAATATGAAGAAAAACCCTAATCCTACTCCACTAATTCAAGGTATACACTACTAAAGATCAGCTTTTCTGGTTTTTCCAAGTATCTCTACTCTCCTTCTTTCTGTTACAGAATCAGCTTCATGATTATCTGATTGGAGACATCAATTTTCTTAATAAGCACAACTTATAAAGTTTTATAGATCACAGTACAAGAATATAGAGTGCAATACACTGAAAATAATTTTCATTTGCCAAGCCACGCTTGCATATCCCACAAACAGATACAATTTTATTCCTGCCTCAGACACTCAATTTCTAATACTTAAGTATAATTTTAATATGCCTTATACCCTGGCAAACATGCATATTAAACTTTGATTCTGAAGAAAATAAAAACGAGTGTTTTCTTTTGCTTTCATCTTTGTGCATTTATCTAGGTGCTTCATGGAGCAAAACCCTCTTCGGCAAAAATCCACTGCGGATTGGTGGTTCACTCCAGATGGGCTGTGGTGGATGTGATAAAATGCAAATGTGGATTTCTTCAATGCTAATTCAAGAAAGAAGCCAATCCTAAGGCAGCATGTGTGGAGCAAATGAGGATATTAACAACATGTGGCTTGAACGTAGTTGTTTTTTTTTTTTAATACTAACAAGCTTCTAGTTCAAAGGAACCCTATTAAGCCCAGGTAGGCATGTGACAGGCCAGGGGAGAGGGTGTACAAGAGAATAAATGTACAAGAGAAGGTGTGACGATAAGAGTGAGATCAAGGTGAGGATAAATTCATCTCAAGGGATCTGAATGGGCCATCATAAGCAAAGGCAGAGGAAGATAACAAGGCATGAGATTCAGCTGTGTTGGAAGGCAGGCAACTGGGAGGAAAAGGTACATCCCACAACAGAGAGCGAGCCTGGCGTCTGCCCGGAAAGGACCAGCTTCTCCAAGAAACAAAGAACTCAACAGGTGTTGGCAGCAGTAAAAGTGCATGAAAGTAGAAAGGCAAGCCGGAGAAGAATCCAGAGACAGGAGGGAGAGAATAAAAAATGAATATATTCCTCGGGTATATTTTAACATCTGTATTTTTAAAGCATCCTAAGCAAATCAGAACTTGGGAAAGAATGGGAAAGGGCTTAGCTTTGGAGTAGTATCTAGATTAGAGACCTGAGCTTCACTCGTTTGGCAGGGGGTACACTAGTACTCTAGACTAGTCTGCATCTAGACTAACAATACTCCCCTCGCTGCTCCCACCTTCCCATTCTCCCTTGGGGAGGGGGTGCCGACCTGTGTGATTGGTCAGCTGTCTCCTCCTCCCATCTGGGCAGCCAGATGCCTCTGTGAGGTGCAGTGCTTTGTTGTGCTGAGTCGCTTCAGTCGTGTCCGACTCTTTGCGACCCATGGACTGTAGCCCACCAGGATCCTCTGTCCATGGGATTCTCCAGGCAAGAGTACTGGTTGGAGTGGGTTGCCATTTCCTTCTCCAGGGGATCTTCCCAACCCAGGGACTGAACCCAGGTCTTCCGTATTGCGGGTGCATTCTTTGCCATCTGAGCCACCTGGGAAGCCCCCAGATGCCCGTAGAAAGCATACATTCTCTGCTGCTCTGTGCCATAAGCTCACAGGATGAGCCTGCAGGTAAATTTGCTGAATTCTGGGGAGAATAATCCACCTGGATAGTAGAATGAACTCATTCTTCAATCTACTATTTATGAGTTATAAAGATGATACACTGATCTCTATCATGTTACTTTTTTTCTCTCAATTGTTTCTAAATTTGGGTGGAGAAAAGACAGGCACAGCTCAATTTCAGAGGTGTTAAAATATAAAGAAAATGGGCATCTTTGCATTGACAAAACCTGGTAACCTGATACGCTAATACTGACTTGCTAATTTGTGTGAATGTATATTTGTATGAGGGCTTCTCTCATAGCTCAGTCGGTAAAGAATCTGCCTGCATTGCAGGAGACCTGGGTTCGATTCCTGGGTCAGGAAGATAAACTGAAGAAGGAAATGACAATCCACTCCAGTATCCTTGCCTGGAGAATCCCGTGAACAGAGGAACCTGGCGGCTACAGTCCATGGGGTCGCAAGAGTCAGACACGACTTAGCGACTAACCACCACATTTGTATGAAACGAAGAGGGAAGAGGAAGAGAAGGGGAAAGAAGAAAGAGAGGACAGAGATTACTAATATTCAAATATCAATTATCCAAATAAGAGCTTACCTACGCATACCCTTATATTTCCTTTAGACACAGAGGCTCTGCTTGGGTTTCAATTATAAAACTGACATCACCAAACCATGTGTTTTTTCACACTGGAATACAACTTTTAGCCCAGCAGAACTGGAAGTTATGAAGTTAAGGTTATATATCCACTTAGGCTTAAAGATTAGGGTAAGTTTTGTAAATTAACACCTTCAATTACTTTTCTACAACTCTCAGAGAATTGCTGAGATTGGTCTTTCACGTCAGTCTCATTGTAATGCTATTTATCCAAAATATTAAATGGGAAAAAGAATGGGAGAATTGTTTAAGGAGGAAGAACAGAGGTGATTCAAGAGTTCGATTTTCACTCTGAGACTTCATTAGTTTGACTGAAGTGTTTGTTATGAGTATCCTGAATGTCCAATGGATCCGCATTAACTTTAAATTCAAATTCACCCGTAGGTGAATATAAATGAGACTTGGATGTTTATCCTACTATTTATTCTCACCTTTTGTAAAATATGGTAGGCCTAACAATGATCTCAATAACAAGATATTGGATCTTATACTATTTCTGTGTGAAGCAATTTAAAGCACAAGGCATACAAGTAAAATACACTCATATGCACACAAGTTATATGGCTCCTTTACTATCTAAAAGGGGCCAAAGAGATCTAAATGAACATATCATAGCAGATTTTTTAATTCCGGTTTATGACTCTTAGATCATAACAATTTTATCAGTTTAAATTTTTATCTTTTGTGCAAACAATGTGTTAATATTGGACACAAAGCACAAGAAAACTACAGCTTTAGAATAGTATTTCATAAAAGTCCCAGGTATAAATAAGGAAACTTTGCATTCATTATTAATAAAAAAAACTGTAGTAACAACAAAAATATTGATGGGATACTTGAGAAAAGTACCAAGGCATGTACTAGGATATATAATAGAAGAAAGAATATTTTTACACTCTCCTTTGCACCTGTTTTCTGTATAAAAACAGGCAGTTTATTAGTTCTTCAGTGTAGCATGGAGTCAACTGGTAGTCCTTAAAGTCTATAAACAGGAAAAACTTTGAAGAAAAATACCCTTTTTGGTAAGTCTCCAAATTAAAGAAAAAAGTGAAGAATCTTAATTCTAGTGCATTCTTATGTTAAAATTTATACTTTTGTACCATCATATACATATCCAGGATCAAGTTTCTAATCAAGCTACAATTTCCAAACACTGTAAAATAATTTTGTTCTTTTCACATCAATGCATTTTCATTTTCACTAGAACTAATTACCTTTAAATAAATGATTCAGAGATGTCAAAAGCAACTCTCAGGGAATGTTTCAAGAGGTCCCAGTTTCCTGAATTATAGCCTAGAACATCTGCTTAGCAATCTGGCAAGTAGTATGAAGCCAAACAGAGCATCTCATATATAGTAGTGGTATCTGACCTCAAGAATATGACAGCTGGCTATTCGCCTATAACCTTTACTCTGTAAAAAAGCTAAAATTCTGTGTGCAAGAGAGACTAGTAAAGACAAGAGTGCCAACACCAGAAGCGTGGAGTGTAAAAGGAAAACAAGTCGCTTTAGGAAAGTAGAATTATTGGCTTCTTCATGCCAAAGGAATTAGAAAACATTGTTAAAAGAACTTTACTTACAAAAAAATTTTAAAGCGACATAACTTGATTTTTCTTATAACACAGAAAAAAATGTAAAAAAGTTAAACTTGTTCTAAAATTGGAGAAAATAAAATTAAACTTAAATTGGACCCTCCCAGAAATGAAGCGCTTAAGATACAAACTGTCAGAAGCATTCCAGGATAGAATCAGTTAGAAAAGAAATGAGTTTATCAACTGTGTAAGTACAAATGAATGATGGCAAAAGGAGAAGGCAGGAGAGGACGAGATGGTTAGACAGTATCACCGACTCAATGGACATGAACTTGAGCAAACTCTGGGAGATAGTAGAGGACAGGGAAGCCTGGTGTGCTGCAGTTCATGAGGTTGCAAAGAGTCAGACACGACTTACCAACTGAACAACAAGTATAAATGAATTCACTTCAAATAAGCCACCTGACATAGACTTTCAAACCAGCCATAAACATACCAGTGGGACAGCGTCCATAAGTGGACTGGTAAGTACAGCAAGTAACCATCACACTGTTGTAGACACTAGCAGTTTCAATCTGATCTTCACTAACAGCCTAGTTATGACATTAACCTGACCAGGGAGAAAATCAAACTTAGTTCATCCAATCTAGATGAACAGATCTGGGGATTTTTAACTAGTCTCAGATTCAACATCTAGAAATATAGTAATCTTTCATGAGATCCAACCCTTTAAGATCATGGCTGACAACCAGTTGCTAATAAGGTATATGTAATTTACAAAATCTCTTAATGGAAAGGGACTTGCAATTTCTCACTATTTACTATATTATCATGAAATTTTAGATTATTTCAAAAGTGATAGTAAACATGCTTGACAGTATGTAGGTCATCACAAAGCATTCTTATGAGAGCTGGTATTGGATGATTACAATAAGGACAATGGAAAAAACCATCAAGATACAGAATTGGGGGTTATATTTGAGACAACAGAGGAAGCCTTAAACAAATCCCACTAACCCAGCAGTCAGACTGTGAAACCCTCAATCATGCAATACTCTTGAACCTGGAAAAGTATATCTAACCATGTTCACACTAATCTTCAAATTTTATATTGTAATAGATATGCCAGTAGGTAAAAACTACTTTTACTGTAATCAGACCTCAAACAATTCAAGAATGACTTCCATGTGAAGAGAATGCAAAGAAATTTCAATAGGAAATTAGGAACTAGGAAGAAGGCTTTTAGAAAGAAGAAAAAGCAAGACAAGAAGTGATGTACTAAGTGTACAGGCTAAGTTCAAGGAATGGAAAGTATTTCAACTGAAGTTCACAATATACCTGAAAGAGAAAAATCCCAATTCTGTAATAACTTAAGAGTGCACTTAGGCTATATCTCAACATAAGATATCCCTCAAATATACTAACTGCCTAGTTCCCAGATGCATCTTCCAATTCAGCTAATATTTTGTTTCTAGTGAAATTTCAACTGAAATATTACATATACACAGAAAAGCACACAAACTTTAAGTATACAGCTCAATAAGTTTTCACAAAGTGAACACATGGAACGAACAAATTTTTTTAGAATGGGCACTTCTGGCACGCCAGAAGCCCTTGTCATGAATCTCCCTTTGAGCATAAATAAGACGTTGATTTCTAACACCATGTATTAGTTTTGCTTGTTTTTGAACTTCATATAAATGGAATCACATAATTTATACTCTTTCTGATTGGCTCCTTTAACATAAGAGTAAGTTGGAGAGGTTCATCTACTAATACCTTGTTGCATATAGTTGTAAGTTTAATCTTATTACAATATAATATTCTGTTGTGTAAAGATACCAGATTCAAATTTATAGTTAGACATAAGAACTAGATTTCTAGCATACTTAGATAATAACTAGACAAAAATCAAAATTACCATTCTACTACTGATGAGTACTGAGACAGTTTCAGTTTTAAGTCACATAAATAGTGCTACACTGAACATACTCATTACAAAGTGTGGCGTGCTGGAGCTAATACATACTGGTTCATGGGAAATCACTGCTAATTTTTCAGGAATTCTGTGAATCAGCTGTTATACAAAGCCACTATTAAAAATTAAATTACATAATCTTACAAATACATGCCAACAAAGGTCCATCTAGTCAAAGCTACAGCTTCTCCAGTAGTCATGTATGGATGTGAGAGCTGGACTATAACGAAAGCTGGGCGCCAAAGAACTGATGCTCCTGAACTGCGGTGTGGAGAAGACTCTTGAGAGTCCCTTGGACTGGAAGGAGATCCAACCAGTCCTGAATATCCATTGGAAGGACTGATGTTGAAGCTGAAACTCCACGACTTTGGCCACCTGATGTGAAGAACTGATTCATTTGAAAAAACCCTAATGCTGGGAAAGATTGAAGGTGGGAGGAGAAGGGGATGACAGAGGAAGAGATGGTTGGATGGCATCTTCAACTCAATGGACATGAGTTTGAGTAATCTCCGGGAGTTGGTGATGGACAGGGAGACCTGGTGTGCTGCAGTCCATGGGATTGCAAAGAGTCGGACACAACTGAGCAACTGAACTGACTGAACTGAACAAATACATACAACATAAATGTAATAAACACTCATCACTTCCTAGTTATTTTACTATATTTTACTATTATCTATGCTCTCAGTTATTAGTGTCTATTGTATCTGTATGGTGGAAATAACATATAATGATGAAATACTGTATATTTCTTCCCAACTCTATGTTCAATAACAATAGACTGGTAGCTTAAAATTATCCATGGCTTTTATATGAGTACTTATACCGTAGAAATTGGCTAACACTAAAAATCAGGGCTTCATTTATTGTTTTGTTGATAGTCTAGACTTAAGAACATGAAGTTAAAAAAAAAAAGAACATGAAGTTAAAATCAGTTTTCATTCCAATCCCAAAGAAAGGCAATGCCAAAGAATGCTCAAACTACCACACAATTGCACTCATCTCACACGCTAGTAAAGTAATGCTCAAAATTCTCCAAGCCAGGCTTTAGCAATACGTGAACCGTGAACTTCCAGATGTTCAAGCTGGTTTTAGAAAAGGCAGAGGAACCAGAGATCAAATTGCCAACATCCGGTGGATCATAGAAAAAGCAAGAGAGTTCCAGAAAAACATCTACTTCTGCTTTATTGACTATGCCAAAGCCTTTGACTGTGGATCACCTGTCCTTTGGGTCCACAGAATTGTTAATAATTTTGACCTAGAAAAATCACTGTCAATACAACTAGATGCTCAAAAGAGACAGTCATACTCTTAAGGAAGAAGATATAAAGTGGCAGGATTTGTAGAGGAAACGGGAAAAAACAAACCAAAAATAAGATAAAATGCTAAATAACTACCATCTCCACCTTTATGACTATTAACATTCATTAACAAAAAGAACTTACATGGATCATGTTCCTATTTAAGAAGGAAACTGAAGTCATATGTTATTATCTTTCAATAGATTTAACAAAATAAGATGGTACCTGCCAATAAGCTATCATATGTATCTCTTTTGCTAATGAAAATTCTTTTTTCCCTTCATCCATAAAGAGGTTAAAGATCCACTTCAGGCAGAAACGTAAGTGCTTTTTGTATATTTTGTCATTTAATCTTCAGGATAATTCTATGAGTTTGGTATCATTATGATGATCATTCTATGGACAAGACTACATTGTTCAAAACACTTGACCAAGTCACACAGCTAAAACTGGCACCAAGAATGTTTAACCCCAAAGAATGTTTAACCCTGTGTTCTTATCCGCTAAACCTGCATTACCAGGTAATGGTAAAGATATACGGACCCTGACCTCAGTGAGGTCACAATTTAGAGGGAAACAAAAGCACACATATAAAATTTGACAAATAGCATTGTTATTATAATACTAGCTGTTACAGGCTGCAGTCTGGTGCACGTATTCTAAATAAAGAAATAGGATACTATCTAAAGCTAGAGTATTTAGGAGGCTTAATTTATTGATATCATTCCTTATACAAGTAACAAACTGAGTTGCAGAAGCTCAAGATGAGACAATTATATGAGTTAGAAATGCTTACTTAAGAAAATTTAAAAAAATTTTTTTTGACCTTGTTATGCAGCTTGTGGGATTACTAGTTCCCTGATCAGGGATTGAACCTGTGCCCTTGGCAATGAAAGCACAGAATTATAACCACTGGACCACCAGAAAATTCCCTAAAATAATTAATGGTAAAACTATTTGTCATAAAACAGTTCAAATTTATCTAAAATGGAAAAAGACCTCACTTAAGGAGCAGTATTAGCGCTAGTGAAAAAAGTTCTCAGGAATTAAAAAGAAAAATGAAATTAAGGCTGTACAATTATTATATATGTGTGTATATGTAATTTCTTTTAAAAGTATCTTAATCTTTCTCTCCTATAAAATCATTTCTGTACACAGTTCAAAACATTTGACCAAGTCACACAACCGTCAAGTCTCAAAGTTACATAAAATTGTTTCTGCAATGTGTTGAAACAAAACGCTTAAGCAAAATTAGTCACCGGACAACTAAAAATAAAACGTCTAATAGGTAAATTCTAATAGCTAAAACTCTTCTCTGGCTAAATGAACAAACTCACTTAATTTAGTCTTCATAAAATTTAAACACTACAATTGTTTTTCACTTTTAAGATTCAGTTCAGTTCAGTTGCTCAGTCATGTCCGACTCTGCGACCCCATGAACCGCAGCACACCAGGCCTCCCTGACCATCACCAACTCCCAGAGTCCACCCCAAACCCATGTCCATTGAGTCAGTGATGCCTTCCAACCATCTCATCCTCTGTTGTTCCCTTCTCTTCCTGTCCTCAATCTTTCCCAGCATCAGGGTCTTTTCAAATGAGTCAGCTCTTCGCATCCATCAGGTGGCCTTTTAATATTAAATTTTAGAATTTTAGTACACCAAAATTACTGGATCAATATTTTTAATTACCTATATAGTACTGACTATTTCAATATTTCCTTTTAAAAATTGGCTCATGGCTTTAAACTTGTTAATGTATTTGCTGTAAGTACTTCCTACACAACTCAAGTTTCTTCCTCTAAAGTGAAACAGTGCAAATTGCCATGGATAGGCGATAATCAAAAAGCAACACCAATTATTAATTTTGTATAAGTTATCCTCCACCCCGAGACTCCTTGGAGGGGAAGAGCATGTCTGAATTTCCCCAAGCAGTGCCACAGGCACAAAGTGAGAGAAACTAAGCAAATGCATCCTGGAGGGAAAGAAAATGCCTGAAGCAGCAAACGACCTACTGCATACCTCCCTATACAGGCTTTGATGTTCTAATTTGTTAATTTCCAGGGAAAAAAAATTACCAATAGTTTTAAGTTTGTTCTGATAGACACATTTAACTTCTGTAAGTTTTTGATCACAAACAACATACACCACTCAAACCATCACAATAGTAAATATGCAAGAAAAAGCTCAATGAAAAGACATTTTCTTACTATCAGAAAACGCAAACTAAGAAGTACATTAAACTTTCCTTAAGAAAGCTTAAAAATATTGTTGGCATTTGTTTCCATAGATAAATGTTCTTTTAAATATTTGAAGACCAGTTCATTGTAAATAAAGATAATTTTATTCGAATATGCAGTTCATGGTATGAATAAGCAAGTACTCATTTCCCAACAGAATTGACAAGTCTTTCAAATAATGGTTTATTTTTTTATTTTATTTTTTTCAAAAAATCAACATTACTGGGTTAGCAATTTGGAATTTCTGTATACAGAGATATTCATATGGATGAAGACATATTTGTGTGTATATATGATGTGATCATGAGTATGTTCAAAACCTACCTATTTTTGATAATAAAGATATTGACCATTATTACAGTATGTTATCATTTAACAATCTATGTTCAAGCTGTACCATAACAAAAAATATAAATGCATACATATACAGCTTCATATCTCAAACTGATTCTTTTATTTCTAACTAGATTTCCATTCCCCGTGTAATCATAAACATAACTTAATGGTGTGGTGCTGTGCTAAGTCGCTTCAGTTGTGTCTGACTCTGTGTGACCCTATGGACTGTAGCCCACCAGGCTCCTCTGTCCATGGGATTCTCCAGGCAAGAATACTGGAGTGGATTGCATTTCCTTTCTCCAGGGGATCTTTCCGACCCGGGGATTGAACCAGCATCTCTTATGCCTAACCTGCATTGGCAGGTGGGTTCTTTACCACTATTGCCAGTGGAATTGTTTTAAATAGGCTTAAAGATAAAAACTGAAAAGAACTCTTTTAAAACCTCCAGTCACACTATTAAATATGGGAAAACTGAAAATAATAACAAAAGCAATGGTCTTCGATTATCTAAAAGAAAAGCAAAGTTGGACTGCCTACTTAACAGTATTTTCCCTAACTTTTTAAATTAGTTTCTTTTGGATATACACTTGTATGACTTATCATTGTCACTGCATTACTGCACAAATAAGAGGTCAAAGGAGAGCTTCAAAAAAATATTAGTTCTCTCCAGTGATTAAGAGACTATTTCATTCTGTAGTTCTGATTTATAAAATTATAAATTATAAAATAACTTATTTTCATTCCAAATTTAATAGCATTGTATGTTTATTATAATTTAAACTCTAGGTAACAAAAAATAATAGTTTGCTATGCTTTATCATTTCTGCTGGCATTTCTAACCTAAATTGGCTTAAATCTTATAAGAATCAAATGTGCATGACTCTGAAAGGTATCAGTTTTTTTTGTTTTGTTTATCAGCGGTGCCCTGCAACTTGCACGATCTCAGTTCCCCAACCAGGGACTGAACCCAGGCAAAGGCAGTAAAAGCCCAGAATCCTAACCATTAGGCCACCAAGGAACTTCCATTATCAGCTATGCTTTTTTAAAACTGTAGAATGTATACCTAATACAATATGATTGGTGTTTTCAATTTTTATTACTACTACTTGACTCCTTCTTCCGAAGCCTTCTTCCACAGCCTTCATGCTTCATAACGTATAGTCATCTTTGTATATCCATTTCATAAACAAGGTATGATCTCATTTTCAATAAGGATTATAAACATAAATCCTAAGATTGTTGACATCTGATTGTTGACATCTGATTCCATATTTGCAGTACGGAATTACTGATTATATTTATATTTAAATTGATAAAAAGTTTATTTTAAAATATAGAAGTACATAATTCTAAATATACAACATATGCTAAGATACTCCACCTAATTCTTATAACTGCAGCTTTTAGGTATGATTTATGCACAAGAAACCGAAAGACTACATGGTCTATATTAAGAAAAAGTTAAAATATTAGTCTGTTATTACACTATTCAGAATTACTACAGAACTTCAGTCTTAATTTAGCAAATTATATTACAAATAAAAAGTTAGGACTGAATGTGTTCTTTTCATATTAAAT
This sequence comes from Oryx dammah, assembly GCF_014754425.2. Lineage (NCBI taxonomy): Eukaryota > Metazoa > Chordata > Mammalia > Artiodactyla > Bovidae > Oryx > Oryx dammah. The sequence continues at coordinate 17,104,926 of NW_024070189.1, read as the reverse complement.
CTTTAAGTCATAATTTGGCATTAGTTAGAATTTCTACATTGAAACAGGCAATTTATCTAGGCATTAATATTTTAAAATATGCCTTTTATTTATATCATGTAAACAGCTGAGAAAATCACCAACAAATAACATTACACATGAAATGCTACTGAACTAGTCCCCTTGAAACTATTAATTGTTTATCCTAATATTCACTAAACATTATTTTCTTTAACATAGTTCAGTTTTTATGTAAATATAGTAAATTTAATTTAAAGCTTGGTGACTTAATAGTGCACAGCATACTTTCACAAATTACCTACCTTTCATAATTTCCAGCCTTGATTATTTCAAGTTTAGACTATTTCCAACTACTAAAAAGTGACACTGTCGATTTTAGTTCTTCTCAAATTAAGATAACTTAGGGGATAAACTGGTAAATACTGGAAGTACTGTTTTTAAAAAATGATGATCAAGATAAACAAAAGTATAAAAGGCTAAAAACCAAAAGAAACCAAAAGTGCAGTGAAAAATGCAAAAGTGACCTATTTAATCTTTTCTTGTAAACTAGGGTACCAAGAATTGTCAACTAATTAGTCCATTTTATTGATGATGTTTTTCTCTAGGGAAGTTATTTTAAAAGTTTAACCCTGGAGCAAGTGAGGGCTTCTTCAATCTTTGAAGGTGTCCAGGGCATTGATTATAACTGCAGGAGGTGTTACCTTCTACCCAGAGAATCTCACCCTGCACAATCTTATACACTCTCTCACTCCCAAAACAGCTTTGATTCAGCAATTCAAACTGCTTCAGCTGATATTAAAGGAAGAACCACAGAAAAGGGATCAGCAGTTAAAACGAAATAAAAAGGGAAAAAATACTGATCATGGATACAGCAGCACAAAGCTCAGGAGTAAAGCAGATTTGAAAAAGACATCAGAGTGACTCAAAAGGAAACAACATGACAGAAATTAAACAAGATTTTTATGTTTGCTTTCTATGCATTTAAACTCATTTCGAGTCCCATTGAAATTCTTATCATACACACACCCCAAGGCTTTCAGTGTACTTTCAAAAGCCACACCCTCTCTAAGTCTCCAGAGTCACTTCTTAGGTAGCCAAAAAAAAAAGGAAAAAAAAAAAAATAACAGAAGAATTCAAATATGCATTTAACTGAGACACAGGTTATTTTAAAATCAAATTATAATTTATAAACAAATTTTTTTCATGCAAAATGGTATTAATTGTTTTAAAATCTAGTATTTTTTTCTCTTGCACTTAGCAAAAAAAGGCCTAGGTCTACTTTAAAAGTTGTTTGAAGTCAGGAAGGCACACAGGTTAAAGGAATAGAAATAAGACATGAGAGGCCTTACAATATCTTTCTTGGGATGATGTCAGAATATCAAGGTGCTCTATGCTGTCAGAGCTAGTTTTCCACTTGACTATAGGAGAAGCTTAAGTGTATGCTTAATTAGTTAATTAGCTCGATACTAGAGAACAATCTAGATGCAAAGAGCCATCATCACAGAATGGCTCATTCACATCTATCTCAGAAACAGTGACCAAAATTCCAGAAGGTAATTGGATTTTCAAAACTGAACGTCGTTTTTCTTCCCCCCAATTCACTTATGACAGGGCCAGAAGGTAATGATATATCTGCCATGATACAACGAGCAGACCTGTCTTCTGTCAAGAGCTGAAATCATGAAGGAATAAGCTGTCATTAACAACCTCTCTCCAAACACTCGAGCTGTCATTTCATTGTTTTCTTTTGCTGGCATGGGGGCTGGTGTGGCCTCATATACCTTGTCAGTTCAGCTAAGCTTTTAACCTTTTCTGGAATTCTTGACTTGAGCAATCTTTTATGAAGACTATAATGTTAAGAGCTTATATTTTCTCTGATTCATTTATAGCTTCTCTCAAAGTTTACTTTTAAAATCTGAAATCAGTGTTCCTGGTTTCAACCTATAGTTTAGTAGCCCATATTTCAAAGAGAAAAAACAGCATTTATTTTTAAAAGGTTTGAAATGCAAATTATAGTGATCTAAATTCAGCCAGTGTCTGAGGGGAAAAATCAATAATTATTTAAAGTGTAATGTAGTTTTATAATCAAACCTTTAAACTCTTTTAGAAATGGTTAAATGAATAGCTACAATATTAGTATAATATACTTCATGAACATTTTATTAAAATTTTTAAATTAAAAATAATATTTTAAAAAATTATAAAAGTAATACCTGTTCAAGGTTAAAAAAAATAATAATTCAACAGGAAAACTGAAAATGAAAGGGAAACCTGATGGCTTCTTGTAAAGACTTTTGGGATGTTCCTGATGTGTGTGTATAATTGAGCACACACACACCAGGAACATCAATGTATATGCAAGTATGTATGCAGGTATGTAAATATGCATATATAAGTGTACTTCTTAACAAATCACCTCATTCTTAGGTTTTCATCTGATAACTCTGACGTTTCATGTGAATGAACACACACACATATATATAAATACATTCTCATGAACACATATAACTCAATCTTCTGAATAACTATATAGTCTTCCATGATATGAATATAATGTCCTTTAATAAACAGCCTGCAACTGGTGAATATTTAGGTGGTTAGAAGTTTTGGTATTACTACAGACTACTGTGATCAGCATCCTTGTACATATACTTTGTATCCTGCTTTAGTGTAAATTCCTACAAATGGAATTTAGCATCAAACATTAATATACGCATTTAATTTGGAGAGATATCATCAAACTGCCATCTTAAAAATTGCTTTAGCTTACATTCCCATGAATATCTAAACTTGGTATTATCGTACAATTTATTGCCAATTTATCTGCCAATCTTATATGTTGAAAATTGGCACCTTGTTTTAATAAGCATTTATTTAATTCCAGATACTCTAGATGACTATATTTTTTAAAAACCACAAAAGACTTTAAGTCATTTCAACAAAAATAGAGCTAAAAGGTCTAAGCAATTATCACATTTTTAAGGTCTCTGATGTCTTAAACATACATCCCCTGCCAAGCTATATTCTACTCATGAGGGGCTAGATGGCATTGCTGTTTAGTCACTAAGTCCAATCAGACTTTTACGACCCCATGGACTGTAGCCTGCCAGGCTCCTCTGTCCATAGGATTTCCCAGGCAAGAATACTGGAGTAGGTTGCCATTTCCTTATCCCACATGGCATTGCTACAGTGAAAAATAAAAGCTATGCCCTATATTGATACAGGACTTCTAACTACCATCTAGTAACCATCAGTGCCCACTAGAATCCTCTTAAAATTTCCATGGCACCAACTCTGTCAATACTTATGTTAAAATAACAAGATCTTTCAGTACTTAATTGGATGACTAGAAAATAAATGCAGTAATTAGGAGGAGTTACCAAAAATTTATTACTCAAATTACTGGGAAAAATCATATCCTATTTTAGATAACCAGCTATAATGACTCCATGTACATTTGTGGGGGAAAAAATCCTAAAACTATAATCAATCAGCTTAAAAAACATGTCTGTCAAAATGGGAGTGGGGGGAGGAAACCCAAAATGGAGTTAAGAAATGAGAAATCAAAAAGTTGACAGCCAGAATAGAAAAGCTAAACTATTGCTTCAAAGGATTAGAAAACTAAAAAACTCTAAATTAGCTTTCAAAGCATGCAATTGATATCAGAGTCAAGCAACAGTTTCTGTGGTCTTTTATTTAATCATCTTATAATCACAGTGATTTCTAAAAAAAAAAATAAAAAAATCCTAAAATAATCTACTGTGATGGATACTGCTACCAAGGATGTCATTTCCTGAGGTTACAAAGCATTTTGTTATATAGAAAATTATTTTAATGTTATTTGTTTAAAAAACATGGGAGTTGTACAGTGACCACCTATCACTGGAACAACCACATAAAAATGTAACAAAATGCTACACTGAATTCTTTTTTATCTCTACTCCTTCCACAAATCACACTAAAATATTCGTTTTAAAAAACATGGGTGGTTTACTTTTCAATGCATACTGTTACATATTATTTGATTCCTGAACCATGTTAATATATTGCCATTTAAAAATTAAATAAAAATATATTTTAAAATAGGGGTGGTGTTAATCCATTAGGACAAAACTAATGGTAAGGGAGAGAAGAGAAGATACAAATGTCAACAAATTCTTGGAAGGCTGTAAGCTGACAGAATTCATTTTGTATTCAGTGGAAATTCGAACTTAGTGCCCCTGGAGATAAATAATAACTAGAAGTGAGCCAACTCACCCACTGAACTTCAGAGAAACTCAAAATCTGGAATACTACTTGTCTTGGAAAAGATAGGCTGGCCTTCAGTCCATAAGCTACAATTATTCCATCAACCCAAAGTCAAACAAACTAAGAAAACAAAGCCTAAAAATAAAAACCCAGGTGAAATTCTCATATTGCGTAGCCAACCCTGTAAGAGATCAGAGATTTTTCCTTTAGAGAAATATATTCAGGAAGGAGTAGAAGAGTAGCAGATCAAGGGATGGGAAGAGGGAGACAGGGCTCAAATCAGGCACAAGGCAGAACTCTGCAAAATGAAGAAGAGAGCTCCATAACCAAATTTGATAGAAGAACTTTAAAAACTCTAAAAATTCTAGCTAAAAGTTAACTAGATACTAGAAGTAAAAATAGATGGAAAAGCAGAGAGAAAGTATAGTCAATTAGATAAGACAATTAGAGACTCAGTTCAGAACTCCAAAAGCAAACAATAATTCCAGGAAGAGAAGCTTAAAATTATCATGAAACAACACACACAAAAAAATTGTTCTCAGAATGGAGGATCATGTGTACATAGCACAGACTGAAAGGAATCACCATGTCCCCAATACAACGAATAATAATAATAATAAAAATAACCACACCAAGGTATAGAAACCTTCTTAAAAGCAGTATGATTCAATTTTTTAACACCAGAGAGAAAGAAGAGAAAATTCCATGGAGGGAAACAAAAGGATTCAAGATCAGAATGATACTGGACCTATCAATTAAAACGATGCAAGTTAAATGGCAATGAAATGAAACCTTCACATTTCAGAATAAAAATAATTTTCAAACTGCATTTCTATACCTAGATGAATTACTAAAATAAGCAAGTAAAATAATGGCATTTTTCACAAATATAAGGTTTCAAAAATTGATCTTGTACTCACTCTTTGATTCCAACAAAATGAGGGCATATATCCAAAAAGCTAGGGTCATTAGATCCAGGAAAACAGGTCAAACATCAGAGAGAATCTAAGTGGAGTCCCAGGATGAGAGACAGGTAGGCAGGCTTCAAAAGTAAGTAGTCAAGATTAAAACAAAGTTCAAGAGTTCCAAAAGAAAGCTCGCCAGATGAACATGAAATTATAAGATTGTCTGATAACTTTGACCATGTAAAAAATTACAGAGAGGATAATCAGACAACTACTACACAGAAAACACAAAAAATAATTAGGAAATTATTAATTCTATGAAAGTAAACTTGTAGCAGAAATGAAGAGCAACCATAGTATCTACCTGGCTCAGCCATAAGCAATATTAAAGTAGCAGTAATATTATAAAGTTTGACTGCTGAACCAATCCAGGAACTGTGGGAATAGGAAAGAGATTCTTATTGGCCATAACAGAAAGTGATTGATAAATGAAGAGACAGCATTAAAATTTAAAAATATGGATACAGAGAATATAAGTAAAAGCAAAAAGTATCAAGAGTTATTACATCTAGGGAACAGAACTAACAGGTAATGAAGGATCCAGTTCAGTTCAGTTCAGTCGCTCAGTCGTGTCCGACTCTTTGCGACCCCATGAATCGCAGCACACCAGGCCTCCCTGTCCATCACCAACTCCCAGAGTTTAATCAAACTCATGTCCATTGAGTCAGTGATGCCATCCAGCCATCTCATCCTCTGTCATTCCCTTCTCCTCCTGCCCCCAATCCCTCCCACCATCAGGGTCTTTTCCAATGAGTCAACTCTTCACATGAGGTGGCCAAAGTACTGGAGTTTCAGCTTTAGCATCATTCCTTCCAATGAACACCCAGGACTGATCTCCTTTAGAATGGACTGGTTGGATCTCCTTGTAGTCCCAGGGACTCTCAAGAGTCTTGTCCAACACCACAGTTCAAACGCATCAATTCTTCAGCGCTCAGCTTTCTTCACAGTCCAACTCTCACATCCATACATGACCACTGGAAAAACCATAGCCTTGACTAAACGGACCTTTGTTGGCAAAGTAATGTCTCTGCTTTTCAATATGCTATCTAGGTTGCTCATAACTTCCCTTCCAAGGAGTAAACATCTTTTAATTTCATGGTTGCAATCACCATTTGCAGTGATTCTGGAGCCCCCAAAATTAAAGTCTGACACTGTTTCCACTGTTTCCCCATCTATTTCCCATGAAGTGATGGGACCGGATGCCATGATCTTCGTTTTCTGAATGTTGAGCTTTAGGCCAACTTTTTCACTCTCTTCTTTCACTTTCATCAAGAGGCTTTTTAGTTCCTCTTCACTGTCTGTCATAAGGGTGGTATCATTTGCATATATGAGGTTATTGATATTTCTCCCAGCAATCTTGATCCCAGCTGTGCTTCTTCCAGCCCAGCGTTTCTCATGATGTACTCTGCATAGAAGTTAAATAAGCAGGGTGACAATATACAACCTTGACGTACTCCTTTTCCTATTTGGAACCAGTCTGTTGTTCCATGTCCAGTTCTAACTGTTGCTTCCTGACCTGCATACAGATTTCTCAAGAGGCAGGTCAGGTGGTCTGGTATTCCTATCTCTTTCAGAATTTTCCAGTTTATTGTGATCCACACAGTCAAAGGCTTTGGCAGAGTCAATAAAGCAGAAGTAGATGTTTTTCTGGAACTCTCTTGCTTTTTCCATGATCCAGCGGATGTTGGCAATTTGATCTCTGGTTCCTTTGTCTTTTCTAAAACCAGCTTGAATATCTGGAAGTTCACGGTTCATGTATTGCTGAAGCCTGGCTTGGAGAATTTTGAGAATTATTTTACTAGCGTGTGAGATGAGTGCAATTGTGCAGTAGTTTAAACATTCTTTGGCATTGCCTTTCTTTGGGATTGTAATGAAAACTGACCTTTTCCAGTCCAGGATAATCTTTATTTTGATATATACCTTTTTTTTTTACTTGATTTTCAAATTATATGCTTGTGTCCTCTGATATTTAGTAAGTTTTAAGTGTAGATTTATCTGCCTTGCTCAAGATATGACATGCTCCTTCTACTAGGATTTGTATCTTTATTCTCATAAATACTCTACACTAATATATAGATTTTTTCTCCTATCCTTTTCTGCTGCTTTTCTGAAATGTGTATTAGAGGATTACTAGATCTTATTCTACTCTCCATGGGGCTTCCCGTGTGGCTCAGCTGTAAAGAATCCGCCCACAGTGCAGGAGCTGCAGAAGACGTGTTCAATCCCTGGACAGGAAAGATCTCCCAGAGGAGGAAATGGCAACACACTCTAATATTTCTGCCTGGAGAGTCCCACACACAGAGGACCGTGGCAGGTTACAGTCCATGGCATCAGAAAGAGCTGGACATGAATGAAGCTATTTAACATGAACATTCTATTCTCCATGACATTTTATCTATCATAATGTTTTTCTCAGGTTTTCTCTGCTTTATCCTACATACTATGTTCCTCAACTGTAGCTTTTAATTTATTAATTCTTCTTTCAACTGTGTGTTACAGTTGCTTGATTTGACTTTTCTTTGTGATAATCAGTTCCTCAAATGATTTTTAGTTTCTGACTACAAATTCTTCTTTATTAGGGAGTCACCTTGGATTGTAAAGTTTTGCTATTGGAACTTTACCGGGTACTCCAGAAGTTTCATCAGTCCGGAATCCATTTTTACATGAATATACATTGCTTAAATTCCCAAACTAATTAAGTTGTCTAAATTCAAACTGCAAATCCAAATATACCTTTGCATTAGGATCTCTGGCCTCTATTTCTCAAGAGAGAGGCTGTTTACATATTCTCCCTAGCACTTTAGCAAACTAATTTTTGCACCTTAAAAACTAAGAAAGCAGATGCTTCCAGGGCACTAGCAGTATACAGTGGTCTTAGTTTTAGATGCTTCGTCTCAGGCTCAGAGCTGTGTTGTAGGCCCTTTGGGGACCAGGTTTTATATCTCATTATGTCTCCCCTTTGTGCTGCCACACCCTACAGGGACTTAGCATTGTGGCTTTAAGTTCTCTCCTGGAGTCAGACATTTAAAGATTCCTTTTCTATCCTTTGACCATAACTAGGTATTTAATGTGCTTCTGCGGTGGCTCAGCTGGTAAAGAATCCACCTGCAATGCAGGAGACCTGGGTTTGATCCCCAGGTTGGGAAGATCCCCTGCAGAAGGGACCATTTACCCAGTCCAATATTCTGGCCTGGAGAATTCCATGGACTGCACAAGTCCATGGGGTCGCAAAGAGTTGGACACGACTGAGTGACTTTCACTTTTAGGTATTTAATATTTTTTTTTGTTGCTATGGTTTATTCCATTACTTTTGAGAGTGAAGAAGAGCCTGTTAATTAGCTCAGTCCACCAAGTTATAGAACCAAAACTGTATAAATTACATTGATAAAAATAGCCTTAGTCTTTAAAACTTAGATGTAACAATATGAAAGTTATATTCAAAGTAAGTAATTATGGAAATAGCAGATTCTTCTGAATAATCCAAATATGAGAAATTTTTAAAAGTTGGTTTAGTGGAGTTACTAGATTTCTTGTGAAATTATTACAATTATAAATTTTAAGTCATGTTGGATACGAATCACTTGTAATTTCGAAGTAAGTTTTTATCATTTAAACTTTACTTCGTTGATTCTATTATAAAATATTTTTTGGAACTTCTTATCCTCTGTCATACTAACTATAATTCTCATCAAGTTCTACCTTATCTATTTACACCTAGAGCCTGAAAAGTATCCATAAATTCTCAACCATTCCAAACAGTATTACCTATCCCAGCTGTTCTAGTGTGGTGCCCAATCAACAGCAGAACAGATATTCTCAGATATATAAATCCTCAGGCCCCAACCAGAACTTCTGAATTAAAACCTGGGATCCAAACAGGGCAATCTGGTCCAAGAAGCCCTCTAGGTGTTTTTGGTGCATGGTAAAAATTTGACCTTATAGGCGCTTCCAGACCATTCCCCATAAAACTTTTTGACAGTATATGCATCCCAATCAGTCAAAGCATGGACAGGGACAGAGCAGTGAGATGCCGAAGGTGCAAAATTTAAGGAGGCACTCACTCTCAGGGACCTGCAAGGAGTGCACATCCTGAGAGTGAATGACTCCTTACATTTTACACTCAAATCCAACTCCTGCAATTAGTAATGAAATGACTTAAATGTTCTATTTTCTTTGCCCTTTTTATAGAGATCAACTAAAATGCCTAAAAAGATGCAAATAAGAAAAGTTCAAAGAAGTATGAGTAAATTTCTAACTGCACAATTAGATACTGAATAATTCAGTTCAGTTCAGTCGCTCAGTCGTGTCTGACTCTTTGTGACCCCATGCACGCCAGGCTTCTCTGACTATCACCACCTCCCAGAGTTTACTCAAACTCATGTCCCTTGAGTCGGTGATACCATCCACATCTCATCCTCTGTCGTCTCCTTCTCTTCCTGCCTTCAATCTTTCCCAGCATCAGGGTCTTTTCAAATGAGCCAGTTCTTAGCATCAGGTGGCCAAAGTATTGGAGTTTCAGTTTTAGCATCAGTCCTTCCAATGAATATTCAGGACTGATTTCCTTTAGGATGGACTAGTTGGACCTCCTTGCAGTACAAGAAACTCTCCAGAGTCTAATCCAACACTACAGTTCAAAAGCATCAATTTTTCGGCGCTCGGCTTTCTTTATAGTCCAACTCTCACATCCATACATGACTACTGGAAAAACCATAGCTTTGACTAGACTCTGTAATATGCTGTCTAGGTTGGTCATAACTTTTCTTCCAAGGAATAAGTGTCTTTTAATTTCATGGCTGCAGTGACCATCTGCAGTGATTTTGGAACCCCCCAAAATAAAGTCTGACATTGTTTCTACTGTTTCCCCATCTATTTGCCATGAAGTGATGGGACCAGATGCCATGATCTTAGTTTTATGAATGTTGAGCTTTAAGCCATCTTTTTCACTCTCCTCTTTCACTTTCATCAAGAGACTCTTTAGTTCTTCTTCACTTTCTGCAATACAGGTAGTATCATCTGCATATCTGAGGTGATTGATATTTCTCCCGGCAATCTTGATTCCAGCTTGTGCTTCATCCAGTCCAGCGTTTCTCATGATGTACTCTGCATAGAATTTAAATAAGCAGGGTGACAATATACAATCTTGATGTACTCCTTTACCAATTTGCGACTAGTCTGTTGTACCATGTCCAGTTCTAACTGTTGCTTCTTGACCTGCAGACAGATTTCTCAGGAGGCAGGTCAGGTGGTCTGGTATTCCCATCTCTTTAAGAATTTTCCACAGTTTTTTGTGATCCACACAGTACGTGGTCATATGATACACACTTTTATACTCCAAATAATATATTGCAATACTATGGATTGAAGATTGTTAAACACTGAAAATATTAGCTATGGCAACCTGAGAAGCACTACTGGAATTTATCAAATATTTGCTATTCCTCCAACATGAAATCTTAATATATTTTTAATAAATAAGTTCTTAAGTATCTAAACTGCAAGGACTGGAATATCTGTAGTTTTCAAACTGTGACTCATGGTGCCCAAGGGTCAGGGAAGAAATCTCAGGAGCTATTGTGGAGGTGGTGCCAGTCTTCACTTCAGCGTCTACCAAAATGACAAACACAAGTTTTGTTTTGTTTTTTTACAAAACAGTTCACTTAGAGGCTGGGTTCTACTACTGGGGAAAGTTTTAACCTTACCATTATATTGACTCCTATTTTGGGACCTTTAATATTATACTAAAAGTCTGCAAGTAATATAGCATAAATATATTAACACTGAATAGAGATAGTATTGTCTGGCCTGCAAAATATCAGAATTTACCTCAGTTGTGATATGAAAATTGACAGGCTATGGAAAACAGAATAGTGGCTCCCTGCCTTTCATAATGGAGAAGGCAATGGCACCCCACTTCAGTACTCCTGCCTGGAAAATCCCATGGGCGGAGGAGCCTGGTAGGCTGCAGTCCATGGGGTCACGAAGAGTCGGACACGACTGAGCGACTTCACTTTCACTTTTCACTTTCATGCATTGGAGAAAGAAATGGCCACCCACTCCAGTGTTCTTGCCTGGAGAATCCCAGGGACGGGGGAGCCTGATGGGTTGCCACCTATGGGGTCGCACAGAATCGGACACAACTGAAGCGACTTAGCAGCAGCAGCAGCAGCAGCCTTTCATAAACTACAGAAACATTTAAATAATTTTAGAAAAAAAGAGACCAAAAAATAAAAACAAGCGGGGCAGGGGTTAATCTGATTTAAAAGAAAGAATGAGACAGCTTTTTTCTCCTAATTAGTCTTCCTTGTCCTCCTTCCTAAAATTCCATTGTTTCCCCTACCTGTCTGCACATACTCCAACCACATAGGAACATGGAGGAGCCCATGAAGAATTACCAGAGGAATACCGTGAAAAGGCAAAGCTGAAGTAATACAAATCACTTTATCTAAATTAAAAAAAGATAACCATTTTAAAATGTTCATCATGTAGAAAGTTAACAGAATGACATTCATAAAATAGAGAATAAAGTATATAACCTGAAATTTTCAAAGTATACAACATAAACACTAAATACAAAAGAACTCAGAAATCAGCTGATTTTTTTCAAGGAATCATGAGTTGCTCTGATTGAGAAAAGCAGAAAAAAGTCAAGACAATGAAATGCCATAACCCCTCCAATGTATATTTCTACTTAAAAGAATGAAATGACTGACTTCCTCCCTCTTGTTTGGGATCTCAACAGATAGTTTGTTCAAAGGTATTTGAGATGGTTTCCCCTATACTCTTTCACTTCAAAAAACCTTATACAAGAACATTTTAAGATGGGAAAGGCTTAGTTATCTACTAGCACAGACAATATAACTTACATAAAATATTTTACCAAGCACCCATATGTACAAATATCTGATTTTCTTCACTAAATTATATTTTCAAGCATTCACTGAATTGTGATCACATTTCACATAAAGTGTTCTTAAAATACATTGACAGGGTCTGTTCTAAACATAAACTAATATGCCAGAGAGTAAGTTCATTTCCCTATTCATAACCTGAAATATAAAACAGTTTAATAACAAATTAAGTGAATTACTTCAAAATAAATAATTTGTTTTAGTTACTTAAATTCTAATTTAAAAACACACCATTGAAGTTTGCAACCAATCAAAAGTGATATTTTTGTGTTCTTTGCATATCTGTGAAGAGTGAAACAAAATATACAATTCACCTATGAAATTCTACCTACAGAATTTTAAGTGTCTCAAGATCTATTAACAAACTATTCTTTAGGAGCTGAGCTGGGCTTTAATCTTATTATTTCAGAGTTAACAAAGTAAAACACATATATTATCTTTCACTTTTACATTCATTAGTGTAGGAAATAATTCCTTACCTCTTTAATTACAAAAATAAAATAATGCAGCTCTTATACAGCATACTTGGACACATATATTCCTAAATAACTTTACGTTCCTATATTAAACTTTTATAAGTAAAGATGCCACTTTATTATTTTTTTCCTGAAGAAAATTTCTACTCATATGTGAAAGAAAACCAACTTGCAAAGTTTAACTATTCATTGGAGAACATAAGAATGAGACAGTAAAACAAATCACCAAACATTAGGATATAACAAAGCTAGGTCAGAAAAAGCAATTTCACTACCACAGGAAAGAAAATCTTGAACACAATTTTAAAATACCAACTTCTAAAAAGTTTGAATTCAAGTAAGAATAAAATAATTCAGTAAATACTACAATTTACCATCTTGTGTTTATCTTATTCTTAAGCATTGTATTTGTGGGTTCTAAAGAGTTTTTATTTATTTATTTTTAATGACAGAAAAACGCTGAGTTATTCCAAATCTTTTTTTTTTAAAGAATAAAATATTAATTTGATGTAGCAGGTTTCCCTTAGTTTCTAACTTTACTAAATCAGGTAGGCGAAGATTTATAAAAGCAGTCATTTTTTTATGAGTATTTTCAGTAATATTGATATTTAAAAGTGATATTTCATGTAATAAGAAACAAAAAATTAGAGCCGAAAATACTCATTTTAAAGATAGTATCTAAATCATTGTACACTGAAGACGTCTTTTTATTTTTTGCTGTAACTGCAAAATAATGCAGAATAATCTTTCACTACAAGTAAAATGGTAACAATTCAAAGATAAGGCTATGTTTAGGAAAGATTTTTTAAAAGACACGATAAAATAATTTATAACACATAATAAAACAGCTATAAAATGCCAAAAAAATATAAAGGAAATTGCACTTACATCCATAGCTCTCTTAATAAAAGGGATCTGTGTGCCACTGTCCAGATCTTCATTTATAATAAGCCTTCTAGCCCACTGACCTGCCCTGACAACACCACTACCATGAATTAAAACCATCAGTTTCTGTGGATTTGTCAAAGCATCCTCACTCATAAAGATAAAACTCTTTGGTTCACTCTCAGTGGCATCTACCTGTAATTAAAAAAAATTAAATAATAAATAAATGTTTTTTGATCATAGACACAAATGAGAAAATAACTAGTAGTTAATATAAATTATAGAACAGCTATTACAGAATTATGGAAGTAAAAAAACCTTAAAATAAAATTAAAATATTCATTAGAGATTAACACATATAAAGTAGAGGAGCAAAAAGACATGATAGTAATTAAAATATAAAAACATGGAAAAGAATACTAGAACTATGTCTTTCTCCATTGCTACTGTATATCAGTATTATCATTACAAAAAAATTTTTTTAAGTGCTTCCTATAATCTAGATACTATATACTTCTATACTACTATACTTCTATAATACTAGATACTAAATGTTTTTAAAATATTATTTCAATTAGTCACAATTCTATTAAGCTGGGACTATTATTATATTCATTTATAGACAAAGAAGTTGAGGCCTGGAGAGTTTAAATAACTTGCCCAAGTCACACAGCTATTAAGCCTATAAGTCATAACAGAAATATGCTGCATCTAAAATAAACAGAAAACCCAACTGGAGAATACACATATTGGAAAACCATATATTAGTGAGGAAAACTACTAAGCTTTTATCAAATGTAGCAAAGGGAACTATTTAAAAATTCAAACACCAACTGTTCTATGTAAATGGACTTTGACATTTTATTCAGAGTGTGAACACAGGATTATATAACAAATACTTTTTGAAATAATACTATCTGTATACTTTAATAACCTTATGTACTAGTTACTTATAGAATGAAAAGTGAATATTTTTAGTTATTTTGATTATACATAATATTTAGGTTTGAACTAGATTCAGATTTCAAAGAGTCAGAGAATTTTAGGAAAGGGTAACTTCCCAACATTTCATTACATATGCCATGACATGCCCTAAGTGGTATTTCTCATCAGCAGTGGCAAGTAACAGTGAATGGTAGACTTTGTTTGACCAGGTCAAAGCCAGAAGTTAATATCTTGACAGGTGATTGATAAACACATCCTCAAATAGAGAAGGTCAGTTCATATGCTGGGCAATGCAATAGCACCTCACTTCATCAACAGTATATATTCATAAAATTATCAAAATAATAAAGAAAAAAAATACCATTAAATGCCCTGGATTCCAAACAGGCCCAGTCACTACTTCTGGGACAAGACAAAAATTAAAATTTCTGTACTTCTAAAACAATCAGACTGGTCAGGAACAGATGCTTAGACACCTGTGTACACACAGCACAAAAGGTAATAATTTTAGCAAGAAGGGCATGGCCACAGGCTTAGGAAAAAAATGCATCTTCTCAGTGAGGCCTTCTCTGACCACTCCATTTAAACACTTCCCGAAGAATTCTCTACAATCAACCTCTGTTTTATTTTCCTCCATAGCACATAATGCAACCTAATATGCTTTACTTTATATCTGTTTATATATTTGTTTATTAACCATCTGTTCCCTCGACTAAAGTACAGGAATGCACAGACCTGTGTCTCCAGTATATTACCAGATGTACAGAAAAAAGGCAGGCACATACATTGTAGGCACTGAGTTATATAACAATGAATAAACTTTTGGACTAAAGAATCTTAATCAAGCCTCACCAGTGACTTCCTTTAGATAAAAGGCATTTAACTAAACAATGTGTCCTCTTAACTTGGGTACAATACTTGACTGGCTCAGAAAGCACAAATGAAAGATTAAACTAATGCATGACTACAGAGAATTTTCAAAGAGCTACACAATGCTTAGAATCAAAATGACATAGCTATATCTTTATTAGTAGTAATTAAATATGACGTAAGAGAAGTAGGAAATACAACACTACCATACGTGATGTCTAGAATAAACAAGTTACTATACTATAACAGATATGACTGAAGTCATACAGGAAGAAAAGTGGACGGGAGACAGAGCTAAACCAAATCTGAGAAGAAAAACTCCCTTTTTACCTAGGAACGTTATACGAGAACAGAGAAATCATTCAGTTAAAACAGCTTGAAAAAAGAAAGAAAATGGTAATAAGAACAAAAGAAAAATGAAAAGGCAAAGCTGTCAGTGAATAATAAAACAGAGGCCACAGAGGTTTCCAGTCACTCATTTACCAAAACGTATGTCTAAACAGGCGCAAATAAGAGAGTCTCTTAAAGTCACTGAGGCCTTAACAGATCCTGGAATGTATGGAAATGGACGTCTGTTTATCTTAATGAAAAAAAATCCTAGCTATAGACTTTCTAAAAGGTGTTGACCACTGTTCCTTTTTTTTATCCTACAAAGTCCCCTGAAACCAAGCACCTCAGTCAGTTTATAAAGGTGGAATTAAATTCAACAGTAATCACTTTAAAACTGAAAGGGTACTTATTTTCTGAAGATAAACATGTGCTTTTCTCATATTATGATACTGTTCAAGAATTTTTTAATGGGCAACAAGTTAAGGGAGCTATGAGCAAATGAATAAATATATTACTTGAACATCCAAATATGTTGATTTTAAAAATATCAGAACATTAGATTATTTAAGGAAAAAAATGAACAATGTAATAATATTAATGATAAAGGAGTAAAAGCAGTATTTAAGATGGTAACTGAATAATATTCATCTCAAAATAATGCAGAACTGTGAGTCTGCAGTTGATCATTTACTCTAAAGTTATTATTGCTCATTTAAAATAGAAAAATATCTAAATGAATAAAATAAAGTTTTCTTCATTAAGTCTTTTTCTTTTTTTAAACTTTCTGGCTGCATCTCGTGGCATGGATGTGTGGATCTTAGCACTTCGACCAGGGATCGAAACCACGTCTCCTGCATTGTAAGCACAGAGCCTTAACCACTGGACCACCGGGGAATCTGTAACTTAAGTTTCGAAATCACTGTTCCAAAACCATTTATCTTCTAATAATGGTAATTTACTAAGGTGAGCTTTCATTAAGGAATACACATAAAGGTTATTCCAGTCTACCGCCTCTATTATAGACAAATCAATGTCTAAGACCAATTGGTCAGTGAGCCTACACCAAACAATTCCTTGCAGTTAACAATTCATTTTGGGATACTTATGAAACTCACTAATTTTGAAGTTTATTTAAATATGATTGAATAAATCAAATGAAAATCTGTAGTCAACTCATGTATCCAATATTCTACACAAGAGTGAAATACTAAAATTGAGAATATTTTGTACCTATTTATGTGAGGTGGAGAGTAAACGTGATCATGTTTCCATGGAGAGATGATCATCACCTTTACTGGCAAATCATGGGCTTCTATAGAGTGCTATCAATCAAAAAGAATTCTTGAATATTAAATATTTCAACTATAAAACAAAAACTTAGTTCATCATCAGTAAAAGAAAAAAATTTGGTGGTATATCTTTAGGGAAAAAAAATGACTGAACAAAAATAAACCCCACTCTCACTGCTAACTTTGGGATTTAAGAGAACTCAGGAGAAAACTAATACTTAGGGAAGAAAAATCTCATAATTATATAAAATACATTATGATAACTTAAGGACAGATTAATTTTCTAAAATAAAAATATTGTTTCTTTTTCATTTATAAAATTAGGAAATCTTTACTCACCAAATTGGTCATAATGGTTGTTATACATCTCATACAATGAAAAGCTTTCTCTGTGTAACGTTAGATTTAAATTTAAATAAGAGGAAAATAATTCAAGTCCTTCTAAATCTAATCTCAGGCTTTCCACACAAAAATGAAACAATTATGTAACATGACAGATATGGCCAATTATCTTGTAATTTGTTCTAGAAACCCAGGGAATTAAACTGAGTTTAAAGGTTCAATGGAACTAGAAGTATTGCAAAGTTAAAGGACTCAATACTAATTAATTGTGCTGTAACAATGGATTAACCTAAGGCTCTTTAAATATCATTCGTCAGAAGCTTCAAAAGAAATAGAATTAACAAAAAAAGGAGACTGGACAAAGTGACAAAATTCTGCCTTGACTTTCCAGAAGACCAAATTCAACATATAATTTTAATAGAGTGAGACACTAGACCTGAAGTCAAAAACAAAACAAGAGGTTTGAATCCAGAAAACAACTTTCATATTCATTCTCAAAAAAGATACTAAAATCTTGGTTTTCACATAATTCAAAAGGAAGGAAAGTTCTCAAATAAACAAGTGTTGGCCTAGTCATTACGTAGAATAATACTGCATTCACGAGTATGTCACTAGCACATAGAGCAGTGCCTGGCATCCTAAAATAAATATTTGTTGAATGAATAAATAAATTAATAAGTGATTAACAATATGGCCTAGTACTTGAAGTTACCTATAGAAAGTTAAATATAAAATAGAGATCTTTATAAAAAAACCAACCTATGGAAGCAATTTGGGAGGATGGATAGTATTAAAAAATTCTAAAACCCTCCACTTGATAGTAGAATAACACTACCCAAAGAATTTTAGAATTTCATGCAAGATTTCATGGGAACGAAATTACCAACATTGTAAGTTTTGTGTCTTAAATAAATTATTTTCACGAAGTCTTTGAGGTTCATAAAGATTGTAAAATCAGAGAACTGTCTAGGACAGTAAAGATCATCTCATCTAGTCTACCATCATCTCACACATAAGG
This sequence comes from Oryx dammah, assembly GCF_014754425.2. NCBI lineage: Eukaryota > Metazoa > Chordata > Mammalia > Artiodactyla > Bovidae > Oryx > Oryx dammah. The sequence goes on along the minus strand of NW_024070189.1, from coordinate 17,086,650 downwards.
TTACTATTTCTTCATTCAAAAGCTCAATATTTCATACTGTACACTAAAAAACAACAAAGCTCTTTTGAGAAACTGAATCTGAGAACAAATTTCAAACTTTTCCACTCTGAAATGGCAAAATATGCAAAATTTGAAAAAGAAAAAAAAAGATTTCCACTAAGAAGAGGAGTAGTGTTATGAAACAGGAGTAAATCTGGGGATGTTCAGAGGAAATAACACAGAAATGAAACATACAATTTAAAATAATCAAGAAATAATTAAAATGAAAGCAAATGTCTAATGCAAGGAAAAACACATAGGTTTACTCAAATAAACATGTAAAAATAAATATACCAATGAAATGAGAAAGGGTAGAAGAAAGAGCAGTTTCTTTTGTGACATCATTTTCAAAAAATACTGGAAATCACTAATTTTTTACTTTACACTAAAGAATATTACTTTTTAAGAACTATTACACACAATGAGATGATGTATAATGACAGGTATTTAATATTATCTTTATCAATATCAAAACATTAGGATCTTAACATTTAAACTTATCAAGGTAACCTAAAACAAAACTTTTCTTTGAATTGAAAATACTTTATTTGGAATTATAAATACTTTTAAAAATTGGACTTACCGGAATAGATATTTTTTTCAAATTACAATCCTTTTCCAGAAGCTCATATACGTACTTCGTGATGATCTAAGTAGGAAAGAAATAACATTAAAATACAATGTCATCCATTATCAAAATTCACATAAATTATTAAAATTTACTGCTCTGAATGAGTATCTATCTTGGAATATTTTCATCCTAAATTAACTGATTCTTTACTGGTTTACTTCCCGCTGCTGGGTATTGAAAAACTATGGACCTTCATACTAAGGATTGAAAAAACTCAAAAATACATAAAGACTTTCTATTTTACAAAGCAATATTCTAAGCATATTTTCCTTTTTTTTTCATTATTTCTAGAATTCTCTTTCCCCTATAATTTCCCCTCATGACTCTGAATCCTAACACTTCACTAGCATTCAGTGAATCAAAGAGAGAAAAGTCAGAGGTATTCTAAACAGAAAAGGAAAACCGATCCAGTGAAGTCAGGCACCAGTTAGCACTACCAGTTACAGCAGGCAGAAACATACCTCCCCAAAGATGTCTAGGTCCTAACTCCTGGAACCTGGTAATATGTTACATTACATGGTGGCAAAAGGAACTGTGCTGATACGATTTATGTTAAGAACCCAAGATGAGGGAGATTCTCCTGGATTATCTAAGTGGGCCCAATTTAATCATATAAATCCTAATAAGTAAAAGATTACAGAAGAACAGTATGTCACAAAGATGCAAAGTGAGAAGGCCTTAAAGGCTGTTGCCAGTTTTGAAGACGCAAGAAAGAAACAACGAGCCAGGAAATCAGGTAGCCTTTAAAAGGCAGGATAAATCTCAGTTCAGAGTCAGGAAGAAAACAAGACCTAGGTCCTACTCTTGGAAGGAACTGGTTTCGGCCAACAACTCAAAGAAACAGTATCTGGATTCATTCCCTAGAGACTACAGACAGAAACAGCCTGTCCAGTACCTTGAGTTTAGGCCGGTGACATCTGAACTTCTGCCCCCAAGAACTGTTTTAATTTATGGAAAGTTGTTACAGCAGTAATAGAAAACTAATATATTATTTCTATTAAGGAAAGTAAAGAGAGTGAAGAAAGAAATGTCTGGAATAAAAATGATGATTTAATACACTTTAATGGAGCAGAGACATTACTTTGCCGACTAAGGTCCGTCTAGTCAAGGCTATGGTTTTTCCTGTGGTCATGTATGGATGTGAGAGTTGGACTGTGAAGAAGGCTGAGCGCCAAAGAATTGATGCTTTCGAACTGTGGTGTTGGAGAAGACTCTTGAGAGTCCCTTGGACTGCAAGGAGATCCAACCAGTCCCTTCTGAAGGAGATCAACCCTGGGATTTCTTTGGAAGGAATGATGCTAAAGCTGAAGCTCCAGTACTTTGGCCACCTCATGCGAAGAGTTGACTCATTGGAAAAGACTCTGATGCTGGGAGGGATTGGGGGCAGGAGGAGAAGGGGACGACCGAGGATGAGATGGCTGGATGGCATCACTGACTCGATGGACGTGAGTCTGAGTGAACTTCGGGAGATGGTGATGAACAGGGAGGCCTGGCGTGCTACGATTGATGGGGTCGCAAAGAGTCGGACACGACTGAGTGACTGAACTGAACTGAATGGTCAGTTTAAGAAGTGTTCCAAAATATCTTGAATCATCTATCATACTATCTCAGGTAATAATTTTAGCAGCAGCATAATTAAAAGTCAAATTTTATGAAACAAAATCAGATTTTTTCTTTTTTTAGAAAATTAAGATTGCTTTGGTGTTGTCTTCTGTAATCTAAAATAAGATTCCCTATCCTGCTTTCTCTGTGAAGTTCAAACTCCCTCCTTTTCTGTATACATATTCATTCATTTTAGAAAGAGTATATTAGATGTGTGCTAGAACAGCTTTATCTTGGCTGACTAAAGTAATTTCAAAAGATATGTCACTAAACTATCAATAGAACTAGGCAATAATCTATTAGTTGTTAATTGAAGAGCACTCCAATGACAGAAAGTTTAGAGGAACTAAAGAGCTTCTTGATGAAGGTGAAGGAGGAGAGTGAAAAGGCCGGCTTAAAACTTAACATTCAAAAAAACTAAGATTGTGGCATCTGGTCCCACCACTTCATGGCAAACAGAAGAGGAAAAAGTGGAAGTGGTGACAGATTTTATTTTCTTGGGCTCCAAAATCACTGTGGATGGTGACTGAAGCCATGAAATTAAAAGACGCTTGCTCCTTGGACGAAAAGCTATGACAAACCTAGACAACATATTAAAAAGCAAAGATATCACTTTGCCAACAAAGGTATGTTTACTTAAAGCTATGGTTTTTCCAGTAATGATGCATGGGTGTGAGAGCTGGACAATAAAGAAGGCAGAGTGCTGAAGAACTGATGCTTTCGAACTGTGGTGCTGAAGAAGACTCTTGAGAGTCCCTTGGACTGCAAGATCAAACCAGTGAATCCTAAATGGAAATTCACTCTCCATGTTCACTGGAATGACTGATGCTGAAGCTGAAGCTCCAAAGTTTGGCCACCAGATGCAAAGAGCTGACTCATTGGAATAGACCCTAATGCTGGGAAAGATTGAAGACAGGAGGAGAAGGGGGTGACAGAGGATGAAATGGTTAGATAGCATCACTGACTCAGTGGACATGAATTTGAGCAAACTCTGGGACATGGTAAAGAACAGGGAAATCTGGCGTGCTGTAGTCCATGGGGTCGCAAAGAGTCGGAAATGACTTAGTGACTGAACGACGAACCACTTGTATTTCATGCAGAATTTAAAATTATGCTCATTATACCTCTGCCAGAAAGTGGCAGTATTATAGACCTGAAAGAGTCAAGTAAATATGTGTAGGAGGAAATATGCATGAAATTATATAATGGGTTACAACTTCAAGAGAAATGGTTTAAGTAAATGAGATTAGCTTAAATGAGTGGGTTATCATTTCTAAAAATTTCCTTCTATGAAATCCTAAAATATCCTTACATTTAAAGCAACAATAGAACCAGTCAAACTTAACTCAAATGAATTCCACACTATGCAAAATACTTATAAGACATAATTTGATAATTAAAAACCTATCTTGGCAGGTTGTGCCTTACGTAAATATGAAATACATAGTATAGTTAATTCTCAATTTCATACTACAATATAAAACAAAAAAATTCAAAACTGGTTACACTGACTTTGAAAAACTTTATAGGGTAAGTATTTGTTCCAATAAAACCATACGTCAAGCAGAGTTGGAGAAACTCTACCTAACTTGCCCAATTTGCTTTGCTCTCCAAGTTCTGACTGCAGAAAAAAACAACCACAGACTAAACCATTTATCTGACAGGCAGTTCTCTCTGCTTGGGATGTCCTAGTCATCCTTTAAGAAATAGATCGCATGTCAGCTACTTTAAGTGACTTTTTCCTGCCTCCTCCCAACCCCTCAAGGTAAGACAAAATGTCCCACCTCTATGGTCCTCTGGACATGCCTGGCGATTTGAGTATGATATTATTGGCTTGTCTGTTACTTGACTAGTTTGAGAATACTAAAATTTAAGTACCTCACCTATTCTTCCTTGTATCCACACAGGAAAGTGTCGGATACATTGAAAGTACTTTAACACAGTATACAAATTCTCTTCACTGTTCATTCTGTCTACATCCTTCTAGGGAGATACTGTTTCAGATTTTTCTTTAAATCCTTCTAACTGCTGAATTGAGGCTTAAAAAGAAATAGCAGGATTCACAGCCTTACAGCTTAAGAAGGACTGCAGTCTGCATTTAGAAAAGCCAACAAGTGAAAAGATAATTTTTTAAAAAAAGATGAAAAAGGTATCTCTGCCCAAATGTAATCTATGTTCAAATATTCACTAAAATCAGTTTTCAGTGAAGTTTGTACAGGAGAAAGAAAAGGCTTAAGAGACTAAGATGAATGAGCTAAAGTAAAATCTTCATTCTAATAAGAAACAAGGGAATTTCTGGTTTTCTGGTCTGAAATATGAAGAGCTTGAAAACAGTCACTCCTACTAACAAAAAGAAAAAAAGCTGAACAAACTGAAAACCAATGACTGTTCTTAGATCCATCAGAAAACTGAGATCACAGAGCAAACTGCTTCCCCGAAAACTGGACAGACAGACAAATAGGCAGTTGCAGAGAATCAGGACTTACTGGTAACAAAAGCCCAGGAGCAGAAGTGTTGGCTAAAGCGAGTCCTGGGGTAGGAACACTTTCAACTATTAATTTCTGGAGGTTCAGTATGAATACTAGCTTAAGAACGAAAAACTAGGAGAAGGCTCAGCCTTAAAGAAGGATTCTGAAACTTCTATGAGTTGCACCTCTACAAGCCTCACCAGGTTCTCACTATGAAGATTAGAGAAAACTTCTCACCTCTTTCTGGCAGAAGAAGAAAAGAAATAATTTAACAATACTACTGAACTCTGTTCTCCTTAATAAGGCCTAGCCACAGGGAGAACCATTTCACTAGAGCCTAACTGACATAGGGGAAGCAAAAGATTCACTGAAAGACTGAGACCTAATCATAGGACTATAGAAAGTTCCCCCCCACCCCTCCCCACATTACCATCATATCAATAGGGTCCCTTTAAAATAACAAGGAATGAGATACGGCTAAAAGAACTGCAAGGTTCACCCCTATTTAAGATCTCCAGGAACACTTAAAGACAACAGGGAAAACAGAAACAAGGATAGAAGAAAAAACTTTAGCTTTGGCCATAAGAGCTACAGCAAACAGGAAACACAGACTGACTCCTAGCCAGATAAACATAACACTTTACACTAAAGACATAGCTACCAAAGTTCCTTTTACTCAATACACCATGTACAACTTTCAACAACAAAAAAATGACCAGAAACACTAAAAGGCAAAAAGAAACAACCTGAAGAGACAAATCAAGCACCAGAAAATGTGTAATTATCAGAATTGGGATTTAAAACAATAATAAGCCATATGCCAAAGGATTTATTGAAAAAGCTGACAAGATTAAAGAACATGTGAGTAACATAAGCTGAAAGTTGGATACTCTTAAGAAAGAATCAAAAGAAAATGTTAGATCAAAAACACTGTTAAACCAAAATGAAGAATGCCTTTGATGGGCTCATGAGTAGACTAGACATGGCCAAGAAGAAAATCAAAGAGTTTTAAGATATAACAGAGGACACTTTCAAAACTGAAATGCAGAGAGGGAAAAAAATATGGAACAGAATATCTGAGAATCGAAGAATAATTACAAAATGTTTAACATATGCATAATAGTAATACCAGAAAAAGAAAGAAAAGAACAGAGGAACTATTTGACATAATAATGGCTGAGAATACTCCAAAATCAATGACAGACATAAAACCACAGACTTGAGTGATCCAAAGGACTCCACGAAGGATAAATACCAAAGCTACACCTGGTCATATAATATTAAAACTGCACAAAACCAAACCCAAAGAGAAAACCTGGAAAGAAGCCAGACCAGAGGTCTGGAGAGATCTGGAGGAGAAAGGGATGTAGGAAACTTTTCCAACAGAGGAAAAAGACAAGAATTACACCAGACTTCTCTTAGGAACCACGTGCCCAAGAAGAAAGCAAACTGAAATATTCAAAACATTAAAAAAAAAAGAGTCACCAATCTAAAATTCTATATCCAGTGAACTTATCCTTCAAAGGTGAGAAATAAAGACTTTCCCAGGCAAAAAATGAGGGATTTTTTTGCAAGTAGATCTACCACAAGAAATGTTAAAATAAGTTATTCAGAAAGAAAGAAAGGAAGTCACATAGGTCAGAAATTAAGATGTACATAAAGGAAGGAAGGGTATTAGAAAGGAATACATTAACGTAAAATAATTTTTAAATTTTTTATTTTTAATTTACCTAACAGATAACAGTTTGTTGAAAATAACAGCAACAATGCTTTTAGTAAGAAAAATGAATGACAACAAGACTGTAAGGTATGGAAGGGAGAAGCTGAGAATAATCTGTTAGAAGGTACTCACACTACCCAAGAAGTCGTACAGAAGTATTTGAAAGAAAAACTGGAAAGAAAAAAAAAATTACTACACCTGATATTTTTTCTGGATTCATTTTGATTCCTAAAGAGTAGCCATACAGCTAAAATTAAATAAATCCACAATAGAAAACACAGGAAGCAATTTTGAGATTATACATTCATGAAATAGATCCCTGAGCTACCCACAGAATAATGTTCTCTAAGAAGAGTGGTCAAACTAGACTTTTTTCTAGCTTAGGATTTCTCGACCTAAGGCTGAAAGAAAGTTTAACAGAAAGCGCAGTGGCAACCAAAGAAATAGACTGTGAGAAGAAGGAATATGAAGTGTTATAAAAATTAATGCTCAATGGTGGACTTCCAACAGAATGTGTATATTCACCCTGCAATAATTATTAGCTTGGGACTTAGAAGCATTTATAATAAAGATCCACCCTATAAGCTACCTATTTAAAAAACAACAGCATCTTTTTCTCTTAATGTCCTATTTATCCTAACTATACATCCTATCCTAGCTCCCTCCTAGGAAGGGATGGAGGGAGGAGAGGAAATAAGGAAGGAGAGATGGAGGAAGGGAGAAACAGAAGGAAAGCAGGCAGAAGAAAAAAAAAGTCTTAATAATTAAGTTTTGATACTGTTCAATAATGTCAGTGTGGCAAAGGGCTACCCTGGCATCTTTACATTAAAGAGGCTATGATGAATGGTGATGAGTTGTCTAATTAGAACTTAATCACATTTACCCTGGGTACACATTCTCTTAAGTCAGAACTACATACTAAATTTCACTAGCATTATCTCCAACTCATCCTTACTTTTCCCCTTAAAACCTTTTATACTTCATTCTTGATGGGTACATGCTAAACTTTTAAAAAGTCTTTTGAAGTAACTGCTTTTTCAGCATATCTTTGAAATAAATTTCACTCCTCCAACTTCCAATTAACATTCCTTGGCGTTCTTAGTCTGTATCCCCAGCTGTCCCTCATTTAGATTAGCTTCAGATCATTTGCTCTCACATTTCCCTTTTACCTGCTCTAAAGAAAAGTCATTCTTTTTCTAATCCATCCTTACTTTCCTGTAGACAAATTCTTAAGTAACTTAGACCAACAGACTTGTAAGTGTATCCAGCTAACTACTGATATCTTCTCTTTTTTTTAAATTTATTTATTTTAATTGGAGGCTAATTACTTTACAAAATTGTGGTGGTTCTTGCCATGCTCTCTTACGGATTTCACAGGCAACTCAAAGTTACTATGTTCAAAACTGACTCATCTATACGTCTCCAAACCTATTCCTCCTCCAGTGTGTTCATCCGTTCTGCAGATGGTACTACCATCCACCTAACTGCTCAAGCTAGAAGCCTAAATGGGTGAACTCCTTCTTCATCCTCCCCTTGCAGTCAGTCATCAAATCCCTCAAGCTAATCATGGAAGAGCTCCATATCTCCCCATCTCTGCTAGCACCATTCCAGGTCATTCAAGTCCATCAACACGCTACTATCTCTTCTTGGGCTGCTTCTGTCACCTCCTTCTGCTATATCCATTATGGAAGATCTTCCTCCAGACCTTATTTTCTGTTAGCAGACACCCTTTACAATGCAGACTTAAAGATTCCCAGTGCGATAAGGATAGGACCTCAAACATTAAAATCAGCATGCCTTACCAGATCTGGCCCCTGCCGACTTCTCACATTTCATCTGATAGCCCTCTCTTTCTTCATTCTCCATATTGTATAGCCATATGGCATTTTTTGTTTTTTGTTTTTTTTTAATTCTCAGATGTATCACGATCTTTTTAACCTCAGAGCCTTTGCAAATAATGTTGATTTGCCGATGCTTTTTCCATTCTTCGCTCATTCAGCTTCAACATCCTCCTTGTCTGACCCTGAATCCATCCTCAAAGAATCTTGCATTCCTCCTGCTTAATACTTAGATTATTAATAAAGTCTTTCCCAAACTCTGTCTGTACCACTAGACTTAAAGCTTTTGGAAGAGGAGCATTTGTCTTAGGCTGAATGTCTAGGGCCTAGCTCATATAATGACAATCAAATATTTTTTGGAATAAACAGTAATAATAATAGAAGACACATGCATAGCACTCACAGTAACATAACTTCCATTAATAAATCTCTACTCCCTTAATCTTCACAACAACCCAATAAAGGAAGAAACCGAAACATTTAAAAGTTTAGATAGCTTACACAGCTAAATAAGTCGCAGAGTTTGGATGGGAAACTAGGCAATCTGTCTGTCCGAGAGTCTAGAATCTTTTTTCTGGACATATATTCCATCTCCTCTGTTATGTAGTCAATAAAGATGCTAAGGGAGAGTGGGATGACAAACTGAAATTAAAGGCCTATTAGGAGCTTAACACCAGCAGGCAAGAACAGAAACAAAAGAGGACATGTAAGGTAGGTAAAGTAAAAACAGTAACTTTAATTGCCTGAATTAGGCACTCTTAGGGTGTCAGCAAATAAAGAAAGCTCTTTTGGATGTATAATGAAGTCAATGGACTCTTCTCAGACAGTATTTTTTTTAAAGTTAATAAAATACACAGGATTACCAAGGGAACCAATTATAGAGGAATACAGCTCAATTTTTTTTAATTCCAAATCTTTGATATATTGTTACATATGTCCTTCCTTATCAATGCACTTTATATATATCTAAAACTACAGTTTTATCATCTAAAAACAGGTTATTTCTGTGAAAAACTCCTAAAACTGCTAATATTATATGTTTTATATCTACATTTACAAGAAAAAGAAATGTAGCTTAGAGGTTAGTAAAATAAAGATGTAACTTTTATCCCACTGAGGTTCACAGACCCCAGTGCCTAAATCTTATCCTCCGGGGTTAAGAATTCCTGGCCTAAACAGCATACCTGCTGCAGATGATGGGACCACAGGACTGGAAAAGGTCAGTTTTCATTCCAATCCAAAGAAAGGCAATGCCAAAGAATGCTCAAACTACCACACAATTGCACTCATCTCACACACTAGTAAAGTAATGCTCAAAATTCTCCAAGCCAGGCTTCAGCAATACGTGAACTGTGAACTTCCAGATGTTCAAGCTGGTTTTAGAAAAGGCAGAGGAACCAGAGATCAAATTGCCAACATCTGCTGGATCATGGAAAAAGCAAGAGAGTTCCAGAAAAACATCTACTTCTGCTTTATTGACTATGCCAAAGCCTTTGACTGTGTGGATCACAATAAACTCTGGAAATTTCTGAAAGAAATGGGACTACCAGACCACCTGACCTGCCTCTTGAGAAATCTATATGCAGGTCAGGAAGCAACAGTGAGAACTGGACATGGAACAACAGACTGGTTCCAAATAGGAAAAGGAGTACATCAAGGCTGTATATTGTCACCCTGCTGATTTAAATTCTACGCAGAGTACATCATGAGAAATGCTGGGCTGGAAGAAGCACAAGCTGGAATCAAGACTGCTGGGAGAAATATCAATAACCTCAGATATGCAGATGCTGCTAAGTCGCTTCAGTCGCGTCCAACTCTGTGCGACCCCAGAGACAGCAGCCACCAGGCTCCCCCATCCCTGGGATTCTCCAGGCAAGAACACTGGAGTGGGTTGCCATTTCCTTCTCCAATGCATGAAAGTGAAAAGTGAAAGAGAAGTCTCTAAGTCATGTCCAACTCTTAGCGACCCCATGGACTACAGCCTACCAGGCTCCTCTGTCCATGGGATCTGCCAAGCAAGAGTACTGGAGTGGGGTGCCATTGCCTTCTCCGATATGCAGATGACACCACCCTTATGGCAGAAAGTGAAGAAGAACTAAAGAGCCTCCTGATGAAAGTGAAAGAGGAGAGTGAAAAAGTTGGCTTAAAGCTCAACATTCAGAAAATGAAGACCATGGCATCCAGTCCCATCACTTCATGGCAAATAGTAAGGAAACAGTGGAAACAGTGGCGGACTTTATTTTTCTGGGCTCCAAAAATCACTGCAGATGGTGATTGCAGCCATGAAATTAAAAGATGCTTACTCCTTGGAAGGAAAGTTATGACCAACCTAGACAGCACATTAAAAAGCAGAGACATTACTCTGCCAAAAAAGGTCTGTCTAGTCAAGGCTATGGTTTTTCCAGTGGTCATGTATGGATATGAGAATTGGACTATAAAGAAAGCTGAGCACAGAAGAATTGATGTTTCTGAACTGTGGTGTTGGAGAAGTCTCTTGAGAGTCCCTTGGACTGCAAGGAGATCCAACCAGTCCATCCTAAAGGAGATCAGTCCTGGGTGTTCACTGTAAAGACTGATGTTGAAGCTGAAACTCCAGTACTCTGCCCACCTGATGCAAAGAGCTCACTCATTTGAAAAGACCCAGATGCTGGGAAAGATTGAGGGCAGGAGGAGAAGGGAACGACAGAGGACAAGATGGTTGGATGGCATCACTGACTCAATGGTCATGAGTTTGGGTGAACTCTGGGAGTTGGTGATGGACAGGGAGGCCTGGAGTGCTTCGGTTCATGGGGTCACAAAGAGTCGGACATGACTGAGTGACTGAACGGAACTGGGCATGAAACGCTAGAGCCCAATTTTTCCTATTACTTTTAATAAAAAGATCTATGCTTCAAAAACTAGAATTATGAATCCATGGTTCTTGAAGTCAGTACTCAGGATAAAACCATCACTATGTCAGGCATCTAGGTAAAGAATTTCACTAACTTTTCATGATCTCTTCCTCTTTGCTTTTCACTCTGTTAAAGCAGATGTTTATAAAACCAATCTCAAAGGCCTGAATGACGTTGGAGTGATGTATATAAACACATTCAAGGTGGTGCTAGCAGTAAAAAATCTGCACACTAATGCAGGAGATGCAGGTTCAATCCCTGGGTCGGGAAGATCCCTGGAGGAGGGCATGGTAACCCACTCCAGTATTCTTGACTGGAGAATCCCATGGACAGAGGAGGCTGGCAGGCTATAGTCCATGGGGTCTCAAAGTGTTGGACATGACTTAAGTGAGTTAGCAAGCACACAAAGAAACACATTGTCATTCACATATTGAAGGTATACCAACACATGAAAATAAAAGGTTTAATAATAGATATCAGTAAGCCAAAAAAAGAAACAAGTATAAATCAAATATTATATATGCAAAATAAATTTCTTATAAATTATTTACTCTACCTAAGGAAGTGCATTCACATAAAGAATAAGACTATACCGTGGCTAGGGACAAAAAAATAAAAATAAGCTAGACTAATAAACTCAGAGTAGCCTTTGCTGTGTCATCTTAATTTGTGAAACTAAATAAATATCAGTAACTACATTGTAGATTAAAACTTGCCTCTGTATTCTTTCTCAAAGCATGGTGACTATTCCCTACAATGACAGCAGGAATTGAAAACCATACTAATTTTACCACTCTCCACTTATCTTTACACATGGAGAGTTTCAACATTCAACATGAAAGTTGGTTTTTGAGTGAAAATAGGGGACACGTCTGTTGAACATAATGCTATGGATTCTGCTGGTAACTACCATTCTAAGAAAGATGGCCTATCTTAAATCAGGAGAAACTCTTTCATAACGTGTCCACTGGAGGGAAAGGAAGACACATTTCCTTCAATCTTCCTGTTTCTACTATTTTATAAGCCAAAAAAAAAAAGTGTAAGAAATTGTTAGAGTTCGGCATTAGTTAAATTACTAGTATTTGGATTTTCCCTTTCACTATTAACAAAGAAACAAGTGTATAAAATATACTCAACTGTTTCAGAGAGTGGAAAACAGGAAATAATAAATCTGCAATCCCTTAGAGAAGGAAAGCAAAGAGAATGAGCCCCCAGCATCACTGTGGTTTTCTGCCTAAAGGCCATTTCTGGATTTTGGCCCAGGGAGGAGGATCCCAGGCCTCACCTAAGGAAAAGTAGATTTGAGCTCAGGGAAACCGAGGTCACTGGAACTTGCAGGGCATAATACCAGAGATTATGCAGGAAATTACGCAGAAAAAAGCAACAGAAATCTACAAATGAATTCCTGTCTTTGACTCTGCTGTTTGCATAGGGTTAAACTCCCAAAAAGCGAGAGTAAGAAAACTACTAAGAAAAAAGAAAAAAATTGAAAGATAAACAATTCAAAGAGCTTTTATAAGGCTCTGAGATGTCTGAGGTAAAACCAGCCAGGGTGAAAAATCTTCTTCACTGAGTACTTAGGGGTATCTAGTAGTGACCCAAGAAGGGAGACACTTCAGGGTCAAAGGCTCTCAGAAGAGAACTAAACTATCCCAAGTGGAACAGTTGCTCAAGAGCTATTGTAACTTAGCCATAAGCGAAGTTCACAAATGAACAATTCCACAATAAATCTAACTGTTCTTGAAACAAAACTGAAAGTTTTTTAAAGGCAGACAACAAATTGCAGACACTCAGCATAATGTTCACCATCCAATACAAATTACAACAGACATTCACAGAAATAGGAAAATGTGATCTATAACTGGGAGTGAAATCAGTCAATAAAAATATACCTAGAAATGATAAAGATGATGATAAAATTAAGAGACAAGCACCTTAAATTGGATATTACAGAAAAGTATTTTTCAGGATGCAAAGGGAAATATAAATACTGATATAATGAGAAAAGAAATGGATTTTAAAGAAAGAACCAAAGAATGTAACTGCTGAGAACTGAAAAATACAGCATCTAAAATAAAAAATTCTGTGAATAGGGTTAACATCTGATTAAACCTTGCCAAAGAATAGATCAGAGAATGTAAAGGTAGAGCAATAAAAGCTATCCAAAATGAAAGAGAGAAAAAACTGAAATAGTAAACTTCACTGAAGTACAATGAGAAAGACAATGAGAAGTAGCTTAACATACATGTTATTCTGACTGACTGGAAAAAACCCTGATGCTGGGAAAGATTGAGGACAGGAGGAGAAGGGGACAACAGAGGATGAGATGGATGGATGGTATCACTGACTCAATGGACACAAGTTTGAGCAAGCTCAGGGAGATAGTGAAGGACGAGGAAGCCTGGGGTGCTGCAGTTCAAGGGACAGCAAAGAGTCGGACATGACTGAGCGACTGAAAAAGAAAAACAACAATTGGAGTATGGAGTGGGGGTGCTGTGAGAAGGAGGGGAATGAAGAAATATTTTTTAAAGTAATGGCAGATCATTTTTTAGATTTGATAAAAAACTATAAATGCACATATCCAAGAAGCTTAACAAAGAAGATAATGAAGCAAAGAACCCCAAGGCACATTCATAATCAGATTGCTGAAAATTAGTAATAAAGAGAAAATCTCTAAAGCAGCCAGAGAAAACAACACATTGCATAGAGGAAATCAAAGATAAGAAATACCGCTAACTGTTCAACAGAAAAAAATGCAAACCAAAAGAAAATGAGGAAACATCTTTAGAATTACCCAAGGGGGAAAAATACCCCACACCTAAAATTCTACAGAAACTGAAAATATCCTTAAGAAATGAAGACAAAATAAAGACCTTTCTAGACAAACAAAAGCCAAGAAAATTAACTGCCAGCAGACTGGTACTAAAAATATTATAAAATGTCCTTTACGCTAAAGAAAATTATTCCAGATGGAAACTGAGATATAGGGCAAAATGAAAGTACAATGTTACGAGGCTCTCCTATTATTATTTGAAGTGGTATAATTTGAAGATAAACTATAGCAAGTTAATGATGAATACTGTAAACCCCCTAGTAACCATTAATAAAATAAAACAAAAAGGTATGGTAAATAAGCCAAAAGAGGAGATAAAGTAGATTACTGCCAATATAATACATTCAGTTAGATTTATTACTTTTAACTAAAGTTTTTTCTTATGAGTAAAAAGATGATCCTCTACTGAAGTCTATAGAATACACTAACCATTTGCCTGTTTTTGTACCAACATTAATTATACAGTTTCTCCATGTACAAAACTAAAGGGTCTCAGGATACAGGCATTCTAAAAATTTGATAAACACTATTCTGCAAAATAAATAAATAGATTCCTACTTAGATATAATATAATTTTTACCAAACATAAATATTAATTTTGGTCAGTTCGATCTGATAATATCAAAAGAATGGGACTCACCAAAATTTTAAATTAAGGTTCAATGGTATAAACCTTTTCTCAGAGTATGAGAACATAACTTTTCATTTCTGAAACAATTCAAGACCTTTAAAAAAATCTATTGCAGTCTAGAAAAGACCTGACAGGAAAAAAACTGTTTCTATTTCTAAAATCCATATAAGAAAAAATCCACCTTTCTAATGATTCCCACACAATTTCAGAAGTAAACTTTAAAGGCTTATATATTGCTTATACATGCTAAAGAGATTAGTTATCAACAAAATACAATACTTCATAAAGTGGAAAAAAAACCTCAGTGTTTTGACTTGACAAAAGCAAACTCAAAACAACCTTAAATATATAATATGTAACTTCAGTGGTATCTGAAAGCTATTTTATTATATAAAATATTTTCTTTTGGCAAGCCTCACCAGCTGGTACCACGTGCCCAGAGAGACAGCTGTTTTTCAGTTTTCCTATCTCAGCACGTTTCCAACTGTCAGTTCTCACTGTATGCAATCCCACAGTGACAGAATACTTTAAGAGAAATGGCTCATTAACTGTGAATCTACAAAGTCCACTCTCTTCAGTGAATTCAAATTAAAACCCACAGACTTGCTAGCTCATAACAGAATTCCCCACACATTTTTTTGTTGTTCTTTTGCACTGCAGACTTAAAATATTCATGCCATCTACTATAAAATTTTTTGCTCAATCTTGTAAATGTACTGACATAAAATGTTAGTGGAAGTATGTCTTGAGAAAAATGAGACCTTCCAAATTCCTTTACTATGTAAGTGGCTTACAATTTTGCAGAGAGACTAGCTTGAACAATAAAGTTCATATTTAACATATATAATAGGTTCTTAGAAAATTTCCAGTAACAACGCTAAGAACAGACCAACCTTACAGGTCTCTAAGAATCAGATGAGATAATGTATATAAAAAAACTTAAAATGAAAAAGAAAATCAGCTTTTAAGTGTGAAGTGTTTTTACTATCAATACAAGTAAACCACTTTTAAAAATTATTTGGCAAGAATATAAAAAAATAAGCATGGACTATGTGAGGCAGATGCATATCAAACTTATGTATATCAAGAGCATATCACTTGATGATAACCACAGTAATTCCAGAAATTGGAAACCTTGTACACTGTTGGTGAGAATAGAAAATGGTGCAGCCACTCTAAAAAATAGTAGAGAGGTGCCTAAGAAAGTTAAAAATGAATTACCATATGACCTGGTAATCCCACTTCTGAATATATATCCAATGGAATGAAAATCAGAATCTCAAAGAACTATCTGCCCTTTCATATTCATGACAACATTATTCACAACAGCCAAGAAACGGAAACAACCCGAATGTCCAAAGACGGAGGAATGAATTCGAAGAGAAAGTGTGGTATATACGCCTAGGCTGAAATGTTATTCAGCCTTTAAAAAGAAGGAAGTCCTGCCATATAGGATGACACTGATGAACTTGGAGGACATCATGCCGAGAGAAGTCAGTCAGTCACAAAAGGACCAATATGGCATGATTCCACCTATATGAAGTTATCTAAAGTAGTCAAACTCAGAGAAACAGAGAGCAAACTATAGTTTCCAGGGGCTGAGGGGGAAACTGAAGTGAGAAATGACTGTGCGATGGTCATATAGTTCCAGCCATGCAAGACAGTTAGCTCTAAAGATCTGATGTACAACACAGTGCCTATGGCTAACAATACTATGTGCACTTCCCTATCTGTCAAGAGGCTAGAGCTCACGGCAAGTTTTCTTACACACACACACACACATACACGTATGTTAGTGGAAGTAGATCATGAAAAACTATGAATTAAAAAGATGTTTTTAAAAAAACAAGAGCTTCAAAATTACAATGTAAGTCAATTACAATTTTGAAATTATACCTTTTTATATGTCTATTTCAATGACTACAAACACAAAAGACGATTTGCTAAAATGAAAAGAAACTTCTAAATAAGTACCTTGTTGGGTACATCCTGATTTGGCGACCAAGTCACAGAAATAATGGCTCCTTCTTCAATCTGTTCCAAATGGACTATTTTCCCCAAATAGATACATATTGCCTAGTGAAGTGAGTGAAGTTGCCTAGTCGCGTCCGACTCTTTGCAACCCCATGGACACAAGGCTCCTCCACCCATGGGATTTTCTAGGCAAGAGTACTGGAGTAGGTTGCCATTTCCTAAAGAATCATCAAATATATGGAGCCCAAGTCTCTTCTGTGCTGCCCATCAGAACATATTTTTGCCAAGATTGTCAGCCTACACCACCTATGAAACTATTCAGAAATTTTCACTAATTAGGAAAATGTGAAAGTTTAAATTAGTAATGTACACTTTATATTCCTATATCTACATTTATCTACCTATGTGTGTAAACACAAACATGTGCACATAAATATATTGTCCAGATATTAAATAGGTTTCTTCCTGAGAAAAGGAAATTAATAACTTTCTCTGAAGAGGTACAGTGGGCTTTCTAAATGATAAAGCAAATATAAACAAATATCTTTATGAAATCAGTAGACCAATGGACAGCAGTCTTTTCAAACTTATGGGCAATGCATTGTTTACAGACCTCAAGTCATATGAGAATGCAGACCACTAGAGTGTTCAACTGGTTTTAAGATTTGTATGACTTCTCATTGCATTGAAGAGTCCCAAATAAATTCTCACTGCTTCACAAGTCCCAGTCAGAATTCTTGCAGTGGTCCCTAATTTATCTCAAACTAAGATCATCCTGCATTCTGGTATGTACTCAAACTGTTCTATAACCACTGACTTCCAAGGTTACATACATCATGATGAAAAAGAAACTGCTTTCCTGGTATTACATTTCCCATTTCATGAGTCTTTTTAATTCAAGCAACTGATGCCTTGAAAATGCTCCTCAATTACAAAAACATAAATTTGTTATTTTCTAAGAAATAATTATGATCTCTGAGATAGCAACAGCCTTTTTAAAAGCAAACAAAAATAATTCTTCACTCTCTATCTGCAATCCTCTACTCTCCTTCCAGCAATGAATACAGCATTAAACAACGGGAAGTCTAATCCTTGCTCTCTGTCAGGTGGTTTGCTCAGTGAGCAAATGTTTACTAAGTTTCTACATACCAATCATTGATCAGGCACTGGGGATACAGAAGAGAAAAAGACAGGTATCTGTTCTGTCTTCTAAGAGTAAAAAGTAAACAAATAAATTGTTGCTGTTCAATCGCTAAGTTATGTTGGACTCTGCATCGCCATGGTTTGCAGCAGGCCAGGCTCCTCTGTCCTTCACTGTCTCCTGAAGTTGGCCCAAATTCATGTCCACTGAGATGTTATCTATCCATTTCACCCTCTGCCACCCCCTTCTCCTCCTGCCCTCAATCTTTCCCAGCATCAGGGTCTTTTCCAATGAGTTGGCTCTTCACATCAGGTGGCCAAAGTATTAGAGCTTCAGCTTCAGCATCAGTCCTTCCAATGAATATTCAGGGCTGATTTCCTTTAGGATTCACTGGTTGGATCTCCTTCCAGTCCAAGGGACGCTCAAGAGTCTTCTCCAGCACCACAGTTTAAAAGTATCAATTCTTCAGCACTCAGTCTTCTTGATGGTTCAACTCTCACATCTGTACCTGACTACTGGAAAAATGATAGCTTTGACTATACACACCTATGTTGGCAAAGTGATGTCTCTGCTTTTTAACACACTGTCTAGGCTTGTCATAGCTTTCCTTAGAATTTTAAAGACTTAAAAATTAAGTCTTTTAATTTCATGGCTGCAGTCACTGTCCGTGCTAATTTTGGAGCATAAGAAAATAAAGTCCTGTCTGCCACTGCTTGGATAGCTCTTTATTGCTTCACAGACTTCTTACTTCCCAGCTAAATCTCTCACCTCTAGTTTCTATGTGCCAGGTGGATCTGCCAGTTGTTTATACTTCCTAGTTGGTAATAGTAACGTTATACTTTTTGTTACTATTTCCACCAAATCAGCCATCACTAAATATAAGTTGTTTGAGCAATCTGTTTTCAGGCTCCAAAAGATGTCTAGCATAGTCAAACTAGATTTTAGCAAACAAATATTTTCTTTGATGTACTGGTTGTGCCCCTCAGTTGATTTTAGCATTAGCATAACACAGGCAATTGTTCTGGGAGCTAGATAGGAAATGAGTACAGATGAACACTGAATCTGTTTTCTAAGAGTCCTAGTATAGCTTCAAGTAGTTATTCTGTATTCAACAAGATATTTCAGGAACCTAAGCAAAGCTAAAAAGTATACACAATCTTTTCATATAGTCTACATACTCCTTAGCAATCAAAACCCACATTTAATCTTAGATTTGGGAAACCTAATGCTGTAAACATTTCCACAAACTGGTCTTCACTCCTTCAAGTTACATCTGCTCTAACTCCTAGAAAAAGTTACTCTTGAAGGAATTTAAATGCCCTTGAAATAAATGACTTTCTAACTCAAGATTTGATAACCACATACCATACCCTCTCCCTCAGACTCCTTCATCTGTAAAAATGGCCAAACACAACTTAAAAATCAACTTTCATGTTTTGTTAAGGTATTCCATACAACTCTGAATAGTGTCATACTGATTTCAAATACTTATTCTGAATAAATGAAGTTTCAGAACTCTTTCTAAATGCTATATCACAACGTAATCAAGATCCCTCCATTCTGATCAAATAATTCACAAATTCCCTAAAAGAGATACCCAGTAGTATATGTGTCTGTACACACACATACATGAATATGGATATACATGGCAGCAAGAGTGCATCCCCAAAGGAAAAAGAGGTTCAAGGAACAATTTGTTCAGTCTCTTCTTTAAAAATCAGAAAAAAAAAAAAAAACTGACAAATTCATGAAGAAGAATAAAGAGTGTAATGAGAAGGCCCATCTGCCTATGACATAATAGCCAAGCATGATTTTTTAGAATCTTTTCTCTTAAACTAATTTAACAAAATGTTCTTAAAACCTAGAGAGTATTGAGAGGGGGAGATGATAGAGGGTGGGGAGGGCATCAATTAGCATTTTTTCAAAAGTCAAATACAGTTTATCTTTACCGGTCCTAGCAGAATTTAGCCAATTTTAATTTCTATTATTTCCAAAATCCTAATTAATTTTGAGGAAAGAGAGAAAGAAATAAAAAGATGTGCAAACTTAGAATATATCTATCCTTCTTCTGGCTCATTCAAGATATATTTGCAAAATATTTGTATGCAAAAACAACTTACATATATCGCAAACTACATTTTGTGCAAAATATACTTTGCATGAAATATCTACCTGAATAAAGACTTTTCCTTCCAGAGAATAGAAAGATATTTAGTACAAAAGGACATTGGCTCAGAACGACATACCAGATGAACATAAAAGGTTAATTTTAATAATCAAATTCATAATTCATCTAATCTAGGAAATGCCAAGAATAGTTTAAAGAGATATTCCATTTAACATGAACTAATGCACCAACTGTCAGTAACAGTGAAGATGACTAAATGATTCTGAAATACAATATGTTTGTGTTTAATGACATCAATAGACATGTAGGAAATTTACAATAGATTATTTGCCCAGTTACTGTGATGCTTATAAACTATTACTAGGCTACAAATCGTATTCTACTTTTAGAACTGTCGATGATCCAAGAAAAGGGGAAAAAAAAGCATAAAACATATTATTCTTTTCTTAGACAGGTACATTTCAGTGAAAATACAATTTTAAGAATGTTATGCTTTTGTTTCTGGCACAGAAAAACATCTCTAAGCATTATTCATATTATTTCTCTCCCCTAAAGTTAACATACTTTAATGCCATATGGGCACAAATTTACTTCTGTTCATTTAAACTTGCAATTAAACTTTATAACATAGAAAACTGCTAAAGTAAAATAATCCCATTCCACTGAAAAGCTTTTTTTTTTTTTCTAAAATAACATGGGTGATGTGCCAAATGGCTGGGGTGGTAGCTCATTATACCTTCAGAAAGAATCCAAGTTTGAGGCTTATCTTGGGTTCTCACACATAGCAGCAAAACCCTGGAGTTCTATCAAGGGTTATAAAGGGCAGATCAAATGTCTGAATTGAGTGAATCCATTCAGAGGGCACTGGTTGTTTAGTACTCTAATGAGCAATGCATTGATCTATTGATCAAGACATTTTACTGTAACTTTATTAAATAACAGTTTATTATATCTAAAATATTCAAACCATTTCACAGAAAGAAGCCCTTAAGCTGCCCAGAAAATGTTCCTTTTTAAAAAAAATCTATGTCAACCCTTTAAAATCATAAAATTCCATCTAGTGACTAAAAGAAATAACTTGTGAAATTTTGATTTATAGGCAATCAGAAAGCTAATATACTTTCAAAGAAGTACACAGCAGGATCTGGCCCAGCATACCATTAATCTTTAATACACATTCATAAAGTGGTTAGACGAGAAGATTAGGCATCCCCAACTACAGTAAGAAGGCCAAAGGAAGGCATCTACAGCATCAGGCACCAATACTGGGAGGGAGGCAAACCCACACACACAAAGCAACACTTTCTATAGCGTCCTTAGTATCAACAGTAAGTTTAAAGGAATCCTTATTACAAACTGGACAATTTAAACAATGTGGTAAGGGCAGTTAATAATTATACATAAATGCCAACTGACTGCTGGCACCATGACAGATAAGCCAAAAAATAATCAGTTCAAAAGCAAAATACATACTTCCTTTTTGAAACTGAAATGCAATCACATATTAAATTTCATTTTAAAAAGTATACATAAAAACTTATAGCTAACATTATACTTAATGGTAAAAGGCTGAATGCCTTCTCCCTAAGAATGGGAATAAGTCAAAGCTTTAAATTTTTAACACCCTTATTCAACACAGTGCTGGTGATTTTGGCCAGTGCAATGAGACAAGAAAAGGAAATAAAAGACATACAAATCAGAAAGGCAGAAATAAAACTGTCCCTATTAGATGATGCAGTTCTCAACAGAGAAAATCACAAAGAACTAGCAATAAAAAATAAAATCCTACAACAAATAAGACAGGGCAGCACATAATACAGGATATAAGATAAACTTTAAAAAATCAGTTGTAATTTTATATACAGCAATGAAAACATTAATGTTGAAATTTATAATATAATATCATTTACAACCACTCAAACGAATGAAATACTCAGCTGTAAAATTAACAAAATGTGTATTATGGCTTGTATGCTGATAATTACAAAATACTGATAAAAAAAAATCAAAGCTATAAAGAAATGCATAGTATGTTCATGTAAGACTCAACAAAGATGTCAGTTCTCCACAAATTGATAAGCAGGTTAATCCCATTCCTATCAAAATCTAAGCAAGCTTCTTTTATGGATATTAAAAGCACAGTGTTTGTCACTGAGTCATGTCCAACTCTGCGACCCCATGGACTGTAACCCACCAAGCTCTCAGTCCATGTAGTTCTCAAGGCAAAAATACCAGAGTGGGTTGTCATTTCCTTCTCTAGACATCTTCCCAACACAGGGATAGAACCCAGGTCTCACATGTTGCAGGCAGGCTCTTTAACATCTGAACCACCAGAGAAGCCCTTTCATAGATACAGACCAGCTTACTTTTAATATACATATGAAAAGGTAAATAAACTAGAAAAAATAAAACAATTTTGAAAAATAAATAATGTGGGAGGTAAGTCTACTTAATTTTAAGACATACTGTGATAACAATCAAAACAATGTGGTATTGGCAGAATAACAGATATATAGAAAAATGGAACAGAAAACTCAGAAGTATGCACACATACAAGCAAGTGAATTTTGAGAAAGGTGTAAAAACCATTAAATGGAGAAAAGATAGTCTTTTCAACAAATGGTGGTGAAGCAAATGAATATCCTTATGCAAAAAAAAAAAAAAAAAAACGGAAACAGAAACGAACCTAATTCTCACACATTAAACAAAACTAAACTGAAAAGGGATCATGAATTAAAACTGTGAAACATGAAACTTTACAAAACTTATATAAAAAATCAAAAGAAAATATCAGGATCTAGGACTAGGCAAAAGTCCGTGGACTTGACCCCAAATGCATGATCTATAAAAGAAAAAAATGAGGAACTGGACTTCATTAGAACTACAATTTTTACTCTGTGAAAAACTCCAGAGGAATGAAAACTCAAGCTACTGATGTGAGAATATATAAATGATACCCTTTATTCATTGTAGTTATGTTCTGTGGATTTTCCTTGAACAATGAATTAGCAAATGTCAAAATACAAGTTCCTGAAAGCTTCTGGTCACAGTTTAATCAACTGATCAACACATAAAGTTGTTTTATGTGTGTTTCTGTTTAAAGTCACCTTATTTAATATATACTGGTTCATTAACACTGAATTCATCGCCAATAACATTATAACTCAGTCTGAACAAAGTTTATTTAAAACACATATTACCTCTAAGGCATATCACAGCACAAAAATGTAATAACCACGGCACTAATCTGTAAAGTAGACACTTGTTTACAACAGGAGTGTTAAAAACAAGAAGGCAGAGCATCACTTTATTCAATCTCTGATGAAAATGTGTGTTTTTCAGTAGACTCAAAATTTTTGCAACACTGTGCATATCTGCAAATGACTGAAAGAGCACTGCAAGTATTGATTTGAGGGCTACAATTGATCTTAGTTTTCTGAAAGTTGAGCTTTAAGCCAATCTTTTGCACTCTCCTCTTTCACTTTCATCAAGAGGCTTTTTATTTCCTCTTCTCTTTCTGCCATAAGGGTGGTATCATCTGCATATCTGAGGTGATTGACATTTCTCCCAGCAATCTTGATTCCAGCTTGTGCTTCTTCCAGCCCAGCATTTCTCAAGATGTACTCTGCATAGAAGTTAAATCAGCAGGGTGACAATATACAGCCTTGACATACTCCTTTCCCTATTTGGAACCAGTCTGTTGTTCCATGTCCAGTTCTAACTGTTGCTTCCTGACCTGCATATAGGTTTCTCAAGAGGCAGGTCAGGTGGTCTGGTATTCCCATCTCTTTCAGAAGTTTCCAGAGTTTATTGTGATCCACACAGTCAAAGGCTTTGGCATAGTCAATAAAGCAGAAATAGATGTTTTTCTGGAACTCTCTTCCTTTTTCCATGATCCAGCAGATGTTGGCAATTTGATCTCTGGTTCCTCTGCCTTTTCTAAAACCAGCTTGAACATCTGGAAGTTCACAGTTCACGTATTGCTGAAGCCTGGCTTGGAGAATTTTGAGCATTACTTTACTAGTGTGTGAGATGAGTGCAATTGTATGGTAGTTTGAGCATTCTTTGGCCATTAGGGAAGTGCAAATTAAAACCACAATGAAATACCATTACAGAGCTATGAGAATATTTAAAAAAAACAATTGGTACAACATCAAATGCTGATAAGGATACAAAGAAACTAGGTCATTCACATATTGCTGGTGGGACTGTAAAATGATACTGCCACCCTGAAAAATAGCTTGGCAGTTTCTTTAAAAACTAAACATGGCAACTAACCGTATGAGCTAGGCATTGCATTCGTGAGCATTTATCTGAGAGAAGCAAGCAGTTATGCTGACACAAAAACCTATATACAAAGATTTTTAAGAGTTTTATTCATAATAGTCCCCAAATGGAAACAACCAAGACGCTCATCAACAGGTGGATGGTTAAACTGTGAAACAGCTATTTCATGGAGTAATGCTGAGCAATAGAAAAGAGCAAATAAATATTGGTATCAATACATGCAACAACCTGAATGAATCTCCAAAGAATTATGCTGAGTGAAAACAGATGGTCACAAACGGTTACATAATAACTCTATAATCCCATTTATATAACAGCAAAACAATGGAATCATAGAATTAGAGAAACGATGAAACAGGGGTTAAGGAAGGGACTGAGGTAGGTGAGAAGCTGGTATAGCTATAAAAGGGCAATACAAGAGATCCTTGTGGTAATGGAGATGTCGATACCTTGGCCTTATCTACATCAATATTCTGGTTGCAATTCTGTACTATTTGTGCACAAGCTGTTTGCACTGGGGGAAAAGGGGTAAAGGTGAATGACACAAAATCTCCCTCTATCATTTCTTACAACTACATATGAATCTACAATCATCACAGATAAAAAACCTAATTTAAACAGTGAAATGCAGTTACATTTTCAACTTTTTTATGAAGTATTTCATACAGTCTCCTTGAGGTATAAATTTCTAAGTTGTGAAAAATATTCTTTATTTTACTTTAAATTAATATATGTTAAAAGAGGAGCATGCATTTTAAAAGGTAAGTAGAAGCATAAATTAAAGTCAAATAGTAAAATATTGAAATAAAATTGCTTACATAATAAAAACTTGTTTTTAAATTCCCAGAGTAACAATAACCAAGTACTTCATTATTGTTTTTTCCTCAACAGAAAATGAGATTTAACTTCTCAAAATTACAACTAAAATCAAGGATCTTTGGGTTTAGAGTATAAGTATAGTGTTAATTTACTTTTAAAGAAACAAATGGGACAAATTTGATCCAATTGTAGAAACAGTTATCGTTCTATTTTCTAGCCAATGGTGCCATCTCTAACAAATGGCAAATTCATACCCGTAAGACGCAAAAATAATTCTCAAAACTACTTTTCCTTCCAGAAAAATAAATCAAGGTTAAAAAAGGAGGGGGCAGACCAGAGATTTTAATTGGTGACACTATCTTTCATTGCAACAGATAGCAAAGGGCCATACAATTTATCAATAAAAAATTAGTTTACTTCCTATTTCTAAATCATGCGGCAACTATATGTTAGTTAAAAAGAGTAAAAGTACAAAAAAAAAAAAAAAAAAACCCCACACAGCAATAACTGCAACATAAATTTATGTGCCGCAAACCACACCAAGAAACAGTATCTTAGGTACCAAATCTCAAGAACTGTGAAGGGTCTGAGATTCTACTCGCAAGCTAAGAAATTAGCATACTACTATTTCAAGGATGCTAGCAGAAGACAAGAGATCATGGATATGAAACAAAGGCCTATATTACTCCTGGCACAGCAAGCAACATGGGCATATTCCTGTCAGTTCTTCTTGCACCCAAGTCCCATGGGGATAATGCAATGAGCCCAGGTGATACCTGCACATATTATTAGAGAGGAACCTTTGGTCAAGAGCCCGTTACATCTATTTTTGTTAATTCTCAGATAATTTATTCCAAATTTTCATATAAAGAGGTAATTATCCCATATTTTACACACAGAACAATTTTGATACTGGAGGGAAAAAAGAAGGGGCTACTTTGGTCTTTAGGAAAACACTGAAAAAATAAGAATTGAACTCTTGGTGGGCTTTGTGTCTCCGAGTTGATTTCACATTTGATCTTGTACTGTTGCCAGCAGGGGGGAGGTGTCTGCTGCTGATATGCAGGGTCTGGAACCCTCAAGGCCCATTATTCTATGAGCAAGCAGCAAACATTGTTCCAAACAAGGCAGGCCTGCTTTCCTAGGAAACTGGCTCAAATCAGTAGATAGATGTCTTTCAATCTTGCAAATTAAGCAAGAATGTACAAGAAAGTTCATAGCCTTCCCCAACATTTATTCTTTCTTAAGTAACACTGCTTACAACAGACAGAAGACTTCAGAGAAATTTAAATATTAAGTAACTCATTAAATTACTACAAAAGTTTTGTACTTTAAATGAAATACATAAAGCCATTAAGTATTAGCCTACATTTACAACACACCAAAGATTCAGCGCTTATGTTCACTACAAGCTGTGGCCAGAATGTACAAAGGAAGACACATTTCTCTGACACCTTTTAATCACCAGTAAGGTTCTAAATTGAAGAGGAACTAAAAAGCCTCCTGATGAAAATGAAAGAGGAGAGTGAAAAAGTTGGCTTAAGGCTCAACATTCAGAAAACTAAGATCATGGCATCTGGTCCCATCACTTCATGGGAAATAGATGGGGAAACAGTAGAAACAGTGTCAGACTTTATTTTGGGGGGCTCCAAAATCACTGCAGATGGTGACTGCAGCCATGAAATTAAAAGACACTTACTCCTTGGAAGGAAAGTTATGACCAACCTAGATAGCATATTGAAAAGCAGAGACATTACTTTGCCAACAAAGGTCCGTCTAGTCAAGGCTATAGTTTTTCCAGTGGTCATGTATGGATGTGAGAGTTGGACTGTGACGGAAGTTGACCACCGAAGAACTGATGCTTTTGAACTGTGGTATTGGAGAAGACTCTTGAGAGTCCCTTGGACTGCAAGGAGATCCAACCAGTCCATTCTAAAGGAGATCAGTCCTGAGTGTTCATTGGAAGGAATGATGCTAAAACTGAAACTCCAGTACTTTGGCCACCTCATGTGAAGAGTTGACTCATTGGAAAAGACGGTGATGCTGGGAGGGATTGGGGGCAGGAGGAGAAGGGGATGACCGAGGATGAGATGGCTGGATGGCATCACCGACTTGATGGACCTGAGTTTGAGTGAACTCCGGGAGTTGGTGATGGACAGGGAGGCCTGGCGTGCTGCAATTCATGGGGTCGCAAAGAGTCAGACACGACTGAGCGACTGAACTGAACTGAAGGTTCTAAATAACTATAAAGCAACCTAGCTTTAGAAGTTTTGAGAAGTGAGTTGAAGAAGTGGTAGAAGTGTATGATAAATAATTGGGAATAAAGAGAGTAAAACTTTTTTTTAATGGTTTGAGAAAGAAAGCCAAGCAATACAGACCCACAACACCTCATATCTTACCAACAAAAGTTGTTTGATGCTTCTCATATTTTAATGTACTTATTAATCACCTCAGTATAGTATTAAAATATAGAATCTGATTCAGTACGTCCAGGAAGATGTCTGAGTGGACATTTCTAAAAAACCACTGGATTTTGCCTCTACTGCTTTGAGCGGATACCCTCTGAGTAGCAGGTGTTAGAAGGCTTTTTTACTGTCAAACCACTGCCTATGAAAAGTTTGTGCTGCATTACACTCTAAATTGCTCAAAAGAGAAGATTTTGAGGTTATCTGTGAGTGGGGAGAAAAACATGTTACTCATGTTATATTGCCTTTAACTTGTGGCTAATAATAATTAAAAATTTTATTTTCAAACACTGTTAAGTCAGCTCACATAATTATATGTTCTATATAATATATCTGTGTGCTTTTCTTCACATAAAAATATTTGGAGCATATTGGTCTTCAAGATTATCTTAATGCAGTTCTTAATTATCTTTTGGTATATGATCTATGTATAAAGGTGGTAGTGATTCCAACTTCAATTAACCAATTTAGCTCACAATGTGCTCTTCCTGCTGCTAGTATTAAGAATAAACCTAAATATATAACTCATTTCTTGGCACTTTTTAAAAGGTCTTTTGATAACATTTTAGCAATATGTAGGTTTCTGTACAAGTTCAGAGAATAAACTCATTTTAACAGGGTTGTGAAACTTGCATGTTGAGAATAAACTAATTTGATTTCTGGAAAGAAATGTCAGGATCATGTATTAAGTATTATGCATCTCAAAATTAGATTTGTCTCTATAAATTCCTAATCCCAAGTTATAGGACTCTTTCAGAGAATAATGGAAATGCATCTGCTCACATCCAAAAAGTTTATCGACCCTCAAATTATTCAGAATATTAATAAAGGATACTATAAGATTCAAGCATTTATACATAAAACAATGTAATATTTACAAATATAACCCAAGAAAAGCATTCATTTAAAAAAATAGTTCTCATTAGGTTTTAATAAATTAACCAATATATCAGTAATACACTAACATTGCCATTATTTCTTGTTACTCAAAATTCCTCAGTATCAGGACAGAAGTCTGGATAGTAAATATCAAGAACTCACCAAGAAAGAAATATCTCACTCTGATCTGATCCTCTAATGAAAAATTTTAAATGAGCTAATCCACTGGAGAAGGAAATGGCAACCCACTCCAGTATTCCTGCTGGGAAATTTCATGGACGGAGGAGCCTGATGGGCTATAGTCCATGGGTTCGCAAAAGAGTTGGACATGACTTAGAGACTAAACAAAAACAACAAATCATTATGTATACAATAACCATGATGAAGGTTAAAACTGATCAGTACAAAATCATTCCACAAAGTATCTCTCTTGATCTAGCTAAAATATAGCACTCAAATTTGAAAAGGCAGACTTTAAGGTAATCAAGCAAATCTTTCATAGTGTATATTTTGCTTTTGTAGTTAAACAAAAATTTTAAAAATACTATATTTTCTCACATTAAAACCATAGCCATCTATTTAATGGGTTAAAATCAACATTAACTTACTACAATTTCCCCCATGTGATCTTTACAAATGTTTGGTAGAATTCACCACTAATGCCATCTGGGTCTGTAGTTTTCCCTGAGAAAGGATGTTTAACTACTTAATAGAAATAAATAAATTAGAATAGTTAAGCAGGAAAAGTTAAAACAATCTATTCAAGTATCTCATTATTCTTCAGTTAGATTTTAGAGTTTGTGTTTTCCAAAGACCTTGAACATTTCATCTAAGTTGTTGAATTTATTGGCACACTTTTTAAAAATATTCCCTTACTACCCTTTTAGTCTGTAAGATATGTAGTGATATCTCTCTCACACCTAAAATTGTCAAATTATGTCTTCTGGCTAGTTCATCAAATTTTCTAATAACAGTAAACAATCAGATTTAGGTTTTATTGATTTTTTTCCCCTTTATGGCTTTTCTGTTTCTACCTATTTTATTTCTTCTTTTATATTTATTATTTCTTTCCTCAACTCACTTCAGACTTCATTTCTCTTCTTTATGCAGTTTCTCAAGGTGGAAGTTTAGGTCATCAATCTTAAACTTTTCTACTTTTTAATATAAGCAGTTAAAGCTATACGTGCTCCTGTAAGTATTGCTTTAGCTGCACCTCATGAATTTTGACATGCTATATTTCCATTTTCAGTAAATAAAAATATAAAATTTCTCCTTGAAATTTCTTTGACTGCTGAGTTATTCAGAATTCTATTGCTCAGTATTAAACAACAGAATTGGGATTTTCCAGATAGCTCTCTGTAAGAGAATGTACTGTGTATAGCCAGAGAACATACTTCTTGAGAACTGAAGATTTTTAAGTTTGTTGAAATTCATCTTATGGCCAAGAATATGGCTTACTTTGGTAAATATTCTGAGTACACATGAAAATACTGTGTATTCGTATATTCTTGGATGGAGTATTCCAAGAATACAATTTGATAATGTTACAGCTGAACAACAACGACATTAGGTCATTTTGTTGTTCAGTCTTGTCTGACTCTGCACCCCATGGACTGCAACACTACAGGCTTCCTTGTCCCTCACTATCTCCAGTTCAGTTCAGTCGCTCAGTCGTGTCCGATGCTTTGCGACCCCATGAATCGCAGCACGCCAGGCCTCTCTGCCCATCACCAACTCCCAGAGTTCACTCAGACTCACGGCCATCGAGTCAGTGATGCCATCCAGCCATCTCATCCTCTGTTGGCCCCCTTCTCCTTCTGCCCCCAATCCCTCTGAGCATCAGTCTTTTCCAATGAGTCAACTCTTTGTTTTTTGTTTTTTTTTTTAAATTTATTTATTTATTTTTAATTTTTACTTTACAATTCTGTATTGGTTTTGGCATAGATTGACATGAATCCACCACAGGTGTACATGCGTTCCCAAACATGAGCCCCCCTCCCACCCCCCTCCCCACAACATCTCTCTGGGTCATCTCCACGCATCAGCCCCAAGCGTGTCATATCCTGCATCAGACATAGACTGGCATTTCGATTCTTACATGAGTCAACTCTTTGAATGAGGTGGCCAAAGTACTGGAGTTTCAGTTTTAGCATCATTCTTTCCAAAGAAATCCCAGAGCTGATCTCCTTCAGAATGGACTGGTTGGATCTCCTTGCAGTCCAAGGGACTCTCAAGAGTCTTCTCCACACCACAGTTCAAAAGCATCAATTCTTCGGCACTCAGCCTTCTTCACAGTCCAACTCTCACATCCATACATGACTGCTGGAAAAACCAAAGCTTTGACTTGATGGACCTTTGTTGGTAAAGTAATGTCTCTGCTTTTTAACCTGCTATCTAAGTTGGTTATAGTTTTTCTTCCAAGGAGTAAGCGTCTTTTAATTTCATGGCTGCAGTCACCATCTTCAATGATTTTGGAGCCCCAAAATATAAAGTCTCTCACAGTTTTCATTGTTTCCCCATCTATTTCCCATGAGGTGATGGAACCGGATGCCATGATCTTCGTTTTCTGAATGTTGAGCTTTAGGCCAACTTTTTCACTCTCCTCTTTCACTTTCATCAAGAGGCTTTTTAGCTCCTCTTCACTTTCTGCCATAAGGGTGGTGTCATCTGCATATCTGAGGTGATTGATATTTCTCCCAGCAATCTTGATTCCAGCTTGTGCTTCTTCCAGCCCAGCATTTCTCATGATGTACTCTGCATATAAGTTAAATAAGCAGGGTGACAATATACAGCCTTGACGTACTCCTTTCCCAATTTGGAACCAGTCTGTTGTTCCATGATGGGTTCTAACTGCTGCTTCCTGACCTGCATACAGGCTTCTCAAGAGGCAGGTCAGGTGGTCTGGTATTCCCATCTCTCTCAGAATTTTCCACAGTTTATTGTGATCCACACAGTCAAAGGCTTTGGCAGAGTCAATAAAGCAGAAATAGATATTTTTCTGGAACTCTCTGGCTTTCTCCATGATCCAGCAGATGTTGGCAATTTGATCTCTGGTTCCTCTGCTTTTTCTAAAACCAGCTTGAACATCAGGAAGTTCTCGGTTCACGTATTAGTGAAGCCTGGCTTGGAGAATTTTCAGCATTACTTTACTAGCATGTGAGATGAGTGCAATTGTGTGATAGTTTGAGCATTCTCTGGCATTGCCTTTCTTAGGGATTGGAATGAAAACTGACCTTTTCCAGTCCTGTGGCCACTGCTGATTTTTCCATATTTGCTGGCATATTGAGTGCAGCACTTTCACAGCATCATCTTTCAGCATTTGAAACAGCTCAAATGGAATTCCATCACCTCCACTAGCTTTGTTCATAGTGATGCTTTCTAAGGCCCACTTGACTTCACATTCCAGGATGTCTGGCTCTAGATGAGTGATCACATCATCATGATTATCTGGGTCATGAAGATGTTTTTTGTACAGTTCTTCTGTGTATTCTTGCCACCTCTTGTTAATATCTTCTGCTTCTGTTAGCTCCATACCATTTCTGTCCTTAATCGAGCCCATCTTTGCATGAAATGTTCCCTTGGTATCTCTAATTTTCTTGAAGAAATCTCTAGTCTTTCCCCTTCTGTTTATTTCCTCTATTTCTTTGCAATGATTGCTGAAGAAGGCTTTCTTATCTCTTCTTGCTATTTTCTGGAACTCTGCATTCAGATGCTTATATCTTTCCTTTTCTCCTATGCTTTTCGCCTGTCTTCTTTTCACAGCTATTTGTAAGGCCTCCTCAGACAGCCATTTTGCTTTTTTGCATTTCTTTTCCATGGGGATGGTCTTGATCCCTGTCATAGCAAACACCCTCTTCCAACAACACAAGAGAAGACTCTACACATGGACATCACCAGATGGTCAACATCGAAATCAGATTGATTATATTCTTTGCAGCCAAAGATGGAGAAGCTCTATACAGTCAACAAAAACAAGACCAGGAGCTAACTGTGGCTCAGATCATGAACTCCTTATTACCAAATTCAGACTCAAATTGAAGAAAGTAGGGAAAACTGCTCGACCATTCAGGTATGACTATCTCCCAGAGTTTGCTCAAATTCATGTCCATTGAGTCAGTAATGCTATCTAGCCATCTCATCCTCTGCTGCCCCCTTCTCCTTTTGCCTCAATCTTTCCCAGCATCAGGGTCTTTTCCAGTGAGTAAGTTCTTCACAACAGGTGGCTAAAGTATTGGAGTTTCAGCTCCAGCATCAGTCCTTCCAATGAACAATCAGGGTTGATTTCCTTTAGGATTGACTCGTTGGATCTCCTTGCAGTCCAAGGGACTCTCAACAGTGTTCTCCAGCACCCACAATTCAAAAGTATCAATTCTTCAGCACTCAGCCTTCTTTATAGTCCAACTCTCATATCCATACATGACTACTGGAAAAACCAGACCTTTTTCGGCAAAATGATGTCTCTGTATTTAATAAGCTCGCTAGGTTTGTCATATGCTCAAACTTTTTATATCTTCATTGATTTTTCATCTACTTGTTTGATGAAACAAGTTCGTTTATTGAGAAAGGTGCTAAAATCTTCAGCTATAACTGGATTTATCTACTTTCAGGTCTGTCAGTTTTTACTCCGGCTATTTTGAAGGCCTGTTATTAGGTGCATAAGCTTTTAGAATTATTTTATCTTCTTAATGATTAATCCATTTATCATGGTTACATGACCCTCTTCAGCCCTAGTAATATTCCTTGCTCTGAAATCTAATTTCTCTGATATCATTATAGTTCCAGCTTCTATATGATTAACGCTAACATGATGTATCATTTTTCCATGTTTTTGTTTTTATAGCTTGTATATTTATTTAAAGTGGGTTATTACAGACGGCTTATGACTTATTACAGATTTATATGACTAAGCCTTGCTTTTTTATCCAATACAACAATCTCTGATCTTTCATTGGGCCTTTTAGATCATTCATATTTAAAATAATTGTTAACACTGTTGAATTTAAGTCTGACTTTTTGCTATTTTCTCATGTCTTCCGCATTCTCTCTTTGATTTTTTTCCAGGCTACTTTTAATGCTGATGTTTTTCTTAGTTATATCATTTTCTCTCCTTTATTACATTATTGACTAAACCCCTTTATGCTCTTTTTTTACAAGGTCAGTCCAGAAATTACCAATACATTTTTAAGGTATCAGATTAGACCACTCCAAATATAGGAGAAAAAATTTAAAATACTTCCATTTCTCCCTTCCCAGCCTTTGTGCTACAATCATATACTTTATTTGTCCATATACTTTAAATTCCACAATGCCTTATAATTATTTCTCCTTAAAAAGTGAATTATCTTTCCTCATCAACTTTATCGAGATACAATTCCACACCATAAAACTCATTTTGAGCTGTAGATTCAGTGGTTCTTAGTATACTCACAGAATTGAATTGCCACTATCTAAATTTAGAACATCCTTATTATCCCCCAAAAGAAACACCTACCGGTTAATTAGCAGTCATTCCTCAACCATCCCTGCACCTAATACCTGGCAGTGACTAATCTACTTTATGTTTCCACATATTTACCTATGGCTTCCCAGGTGGTGCAGTGGTACAGAATCTGCCTGCCAATCTGGGAGTCCTGAGAGATGCAGGTTTGGGTTCAATCCTGCAGGTGTGGGTCAGGAAGATCCCCTGGAGTAAGAAATGGCAACCCGCTCCAGTATTCTAGCTTGGGAAATCCCATGGACAGGAAAGCCGGGTGGGCTACAGTGCAGGGGGTTGCAAAGCATCGGGCAAAGCTGAGGGCACGTGTGCACATGCACACATTTACCTATTCTGGAAATTTCACATATTGGAATCATTCAATACGAGTTTTCTTGTGACTGGCTTCTTTAACTTGTACAATATTAAAGGCTCATCCATTTTGTAGCAAGTATCAGTATGTCATTACTTTTAACTACCAATATTTCATCATGTGGATATGTCACCTTTTGCTTATCCGTTCGTGAACATCTGGGTTGCTGCTGCTGCTGCTGCTAAGTTGCTTCAGTCGTGTCCGACTCTGTGCGACCCCACAGACAGCAGCCCACCAGGCTCCCTCACCCCTGGGATTCTCCAGGCAAGAATACTGGAGTGGGTTGCCATTT
The DNA here is from genome assembly GCF_014754425.2 of Oryx dammah. NCBI lineage: Eukaryota > Metazoa > Chordata > Mammalia > Artiodactyla > Bovidae > Oryx > Oryx dammah. The sequence continues at coordinate 17,052,166 of NW_024070189.1, read as the reverse complement.
CCTTCTCCAACGCGTGAAAGTGAAGAGCAAAAGTGAAGTTGCTCAGTCGTGCCCGACTCTTAGCAACCCCATGGACTGCAGCCTACCAGGCTCCTCCGTCCACGGGATTTTCCAGGCAAGAGTACTGGAGTGGGGTGCCATTGCCTTCTCCGGACATCTGGGTTACTTCCACTCATTTTAGCTAGTATAAATAAATCTGTTATGAACATGTGCAGATAAGTTCTTGTGAAATATATGCTTTTAATTATCTTAATTACAAATTTAGAATTGGGGGGTCATATAGTAACTTTATGGTCACATGGTTTAACATATTGAAGAACTGCCAGATTGTTTTTCAAACTGGCTCACCATTTTACAATCCCACCAACAATGTATGAGGGATCTGATTTCTCCAACGACCTCACCAACGCTTATCTTTCTATTTATTACAAACACGTTAGTTGTAATAGTTGTGGAGTGAGATCTCCTAGTTTTGACTTGCATTTCTCTAATGACTAATGATGTTGAGCATCTTTTCATGTGCCTATATTCCATTTGTGTATTTTTTATTCAGAAATGTTTATTCAGATCTTTGGCCCATTTTAACTGCATCAATTATCTTTGAAGGATATTTTTAAGTACAAAAAACATACATTTACCCACATATTTAATAGCTTTTCCATGATCATCATTCTTTTGTGTAGGTCCAGATTTCTACTTGGTATCATTTTTTCCTTCTGCCAAAAGGACCTCCATTAACATTTCATGGTACTAATCGTCTGATGTTACTGAATTACTTCAGCTTTTATATATTTGATATTATCAAAGTTCACAGTCCACTTTCTTCCAACTTTCATTATTTCAGATGAGAAATCTGCTGTCATTGCTATATTTAATCCTCTAAATGCAAGGTGTCTTTTTAAAGAATTTATCTTTATCACTAGTTCTTAGCAATTTCATTATGCTGTGTCTCTGATTTTCTTCATGTTTCCTCTGTTTGGGGTTCATTTTGTCCCTTAACATCTACTTGTTTTATATTTTTCATATATTTGGAAAATTTTCAATCATTATTTCTCCAAATATCGTTTTCTGCCACCAAACTTCTCTCATTCTGAGACTCCAATAACTAATATCTGAGGTCTCCTAATATTGCCCCATAGCTCTCATAGCTGTGTTCATTTGTTTTTTTCAGTCTTTTCTTTTTTTCTGTTTTATTTTTAGTAGTTTCTATTCTTATGCTTTAAGTGTACTTATCTTTATTTCTGTGGAGTCAAATCTGTTATTAAGCCCACCTGGCATATTTCCATCTCTAAAAGTTCAGTTTGGATCTTCACTTTATTCATTTCTGTATCTTCTTGAACTATGGAGTATATTTAAAACAGTTAATTTAATGTTGTCATCTAATTATATCCTATGTATCATTTTGGATTTGTTACTATGGATTTGTTACTATTTTCTCCTGGTTACGGGTCATACTTTCCTACTTCTGTGTATGTCTCGCAATTTTCATTGGATGCCAGACACTGAATTTTATGTTGGTTGCTAAACTTCACTATATGCCTTACAATGTTTTGAGGCTTTATTCTGGGGTTGTGGGATGCAGTTAAGTTACTCTGATACAGTTTGGCACTTGTGAGGATGTTTTTAAGCTTTTTTGCAATGGTTCCTGAATGGCCTTTACTCTGGAGTTAATGTGACTCCATCGAGTACTAAGATGGTACTCTTTTGAAAAATAGCCAACGTCCCATATTAAGGAGATCATTTTACCCTGATGAAACATAAAGTAGGCCAGGCCCAAGGAAAGCTTCAGAGATTGCTTTCCATGTTCCTTTCCTGTGGCTTATTCTGCTCTGCTTTTCAACTGCATAAAGCATGCATTTTAGTAGATATAGTAGCTTACTTGCATGTGTGCACTGATCAGTACTCAGCCAAAAACTCAAGATGACCCACTATAGATCTCCAGAGCATTTTTCTTTTTACTTCTGTGCAGCTCTCTCCTTCCAACATACTGTCGCACAAATGTGAGCAAATCCTAGCCAGTAAAGCCTCCCTAAATTGTGATTTATCAACTCAGTGACACCGTCAAGCTAAGTTTGGGTTTCTCCGCCCTGTGGAGCCTTTTCACAGGCAGTAAGCTGTTGTGCAAGATTATAACTTTATGTATTTTCTCTGAATTTTAAGACAGAGGAAAAATTAATTAACTGTTATTCCATATTTTGGCTGGGTATGGAAGTCCTATACACTTTTAGGACTATAAACATTCATTTATTTACCAATCTTCTGCCACAAAACTAAGGACTTTGAGTATTATCATACTTCCTCAAGTTCTGGAATGTTTGTCTTTCTTATAGACGTCATACTCATAATGCATCATCTATGAGTTCTCCTTTACTTTCTTTAAAGCCATTGAGCACATTTAAAACATTTAAGAAATACTTGCAAAGCAATGAGGAAAAATTTATTTAGGTAACTGCCTACACACACACACACACACACACACACAATCTCTTACTGTATTGCATTCATATCTAGGTTGACAGGAATTTCTTTTACTACTTTTCTTTATCCAATATTTCTAAATACTCAACTTCTTCTTCATAAAAATAAGAAATATTTTTCTTCCTTTTCAGTTTTCATTGGCTTACATAATTATAATAAAAATCATAACTGGAATAAACAAGTTTGGGAATAAACTCAGCTAGAGGGAAACAGACATTGCCCACTAGAGAATGTCCTATGCTAGCCATAATGTTCAGTGTGAATCAGACATTCAATAAATTGGTAAGAAACCACTTTGAAGTTTGTTAATAGTGCTTCTACTATATAACTAAGTTGTATCAGATAATTTAATACCTAAGAACTACAGGCTTTTATTAAATATTTTAGGAAATAATGCATTGATCGAAGGAAGCAAGTCTCATATAAAATGGCAATTACTTAGATGAGTGTAGAACCCAAAATGAAGATTGTGCCGAGGAATCCTACCGCCTTTCCTTGTAACAGTAGTCATGTGAAACTTAAAAATACAGGCTCTGAAAGGGGTTCTGAAAAAGATAAAGAAAGCAGCTTGTGTGAAGGAAAGAGGAGCAGGCCAGGTGAGTGCGGTGGCACAGACAAGCCTCAGCGATGCGCATGACGTGGCGAGCAACCCAACAGCTGAGTGCAGAGGGCGCGGACGTGCACCAGCAAGTCAGTTCTTTCCAAGCAAGAAAATGCAGTATATATTTTCTATATAACTTTAAAATGAAGGATCAGCTGGAGAACCCATTAACATTCAGTACCTTAAACTGGATTGGACACTACAATCCCTAAATTACCCTTTAATAAACTATAGAATTAATTTACTAAAAACCACTTCAGATAGGAAAAAAGTGAAAATCTTCCTACATGCTCAGCTTACTTCCTAGAAAGAATTGATCATGTTCAAAACACTAATATAGAGCATTATAAAGAACGGTCTGATCTAAACACTTAAAAAAAAAATCTAGCTACACTGTAATAAAAGTTGTGCATTATGTTACCATAACACTTGGCCAAAGATACTAAAAAATTCCCATATACTGCCAAATCAAAGTTTCCAATGTATAATACTGGAAGGCAGTGTGATTGTGAAGAATGAATATGGGATTTATTAATAAAACACTAACTGTTCTTAAGTAAGTCATTTACCTTTCTCTTGTTCTATTTAGTCATATCTCAGATCTGTACAGGGAACTTTAAAAGTCATACCGCATAGGATAAGCTGTGAATATAATGCAAAATATTAATAAGTATGATCAGTTCTTCAGGATATCACGAGAAAGCAGTACATGCCTAAGGCTACAACTAATTATATCCTGAATATGACACCTTCAAAACTCACTGCTTTGGGTGCTTCTAAAGGTTGTTCAGGGCTTCTCTGGTGGCTCAGTGGTAAAGAAATCAACTATTAATGCAGGAGACACAGTTTGATCTCTGGGCCAGGAAGACCCTCTCCACAAGGAAATGGCAACCCATTCCAATATTCTTGCCTGTGAAATCACATGGACAGAGGAGTTTGTTGGGCTACAGTCCATGGGATACCAAAAGAGTCACAATGACTTAGCAACTAAACAACAACAAACGGTGTCTCACTGTCCATCAGGTATCTCGGTACACAAGCAGAGAATTTTTTCCTGAATATTCAACTTAAACATTTCTTTCCTTAACTTCAGGCAACTGCTGCTCTCCTACAATCTTCAGGGAATAAAATAATTACATTCATTCATTTGTAGTGGTACCTTGAAGGGATCTATGATCTAGTTCTCTGCAGTCTTCCCTTTTCCAGTCTATGTAAATATAGGAATACATTACACCTTACTTCTCAATCTCACATTCTTTGGATTTTTTAAAAATATATTCCTTTGTTAGATTTTTCTGCTACATACTTACTTTTTAAAAGTGAATTTATTACTTCTTTAATGCCAAGTCTTTCCATTTTACATAAATATATACATTTCTGAAGTCACAATAGGAATAATACATAAGTCCCATAACAATTCTGAACAGAAATACCATATTATAATTTTATTCTGTAGTCAAACAAAAAATATCGAGTGCTATTCTCAAGCCAGGCTCTGTGCTAATCACCAGGAATAATGTGTAAACCAAATGAACAGAGCCTCTGACTTCACCTAGCTTACAGTTGAGAGAGAAAGAAGTACCTAAGTGAGAGAGGCATGAAATTCCAGGAAAAAAAAGTGTAATATGAGTTCCGTCTAGGCAAAGCTATGGTTTTTCCAGTAGTCATGTATAGATGTGAAAGTTGGACTATAAAGAAAGCTGAGTGCCGAAGAATTGATGCTTTTGAACTGTGGTGTTGGAGAAGACTCTTGAGAGTCCCTTGGACTGCAAGGAGATCCAACCAGTCCATCCTAAAGGAAATCAGTCCTGAATATTCACTGGAAGGACTGATGCTGAAGCTGAAACTCCAATACTTTGGCCACCTGATGAGAAGAACCAACTCATTTGAAAAGACCCTGATGCTGGGAAAGATTGAAGGTGGGAGGAGAAGGGGACGACATAGGATGAGATGGTTGGATGGCATCACTGATTCAATGGACATGAGTTTGGGTAAACTCCAGGAATTACTGATGGACAGGGAGGTCTGGTGTGCTGCAGTCCATGGGGTCACAGAGTCAGACATGACTGAGCGACTGAACTGAACTGAACTGAATATGAGTTATGACAGTAAATATCAGAATCTCTGATAATCTAGCCTAATTCTAGGTTGCAGAAAGTCTCACTAAAGAATTGATACTTTAAGTTATTACCTTCGGAATGAACAGTAGTTAGATGAGAAGGTAAGAAATATTCCATGCAAAGAATAGAGGTCATATTAAAGCTGATGGGCTTCCCTGGGTAGCTCAAACATTAAAAAGAATCAGCCTGCAGTGCAGGAGACCTGAGTTTGACCCCTGGGTTGAGAAGATCTCCTGGAGAAGGGAATGGCAACCCAGTCCAGTATTTTTGCCTGGAAAATCCCATGGACAGAGGAACCTAGTGGGCTACAGTCCATGGAGTCCGCACAGACTCGGACACGACTGAGTGACTACATTTTCATTTTAAAGCTGTGAGAAAAATAACTTCAAATAACCTAAGAAGTTCATAATGGCTTGAAGTGTAGCAGATGACAAAGGAAAAGGAAGCTACATAGATCAGCTTGAGGCTTGTAGGCCATATGAAGTAGTTTGATCTTTATCCTAAAGTCACTGAGAAATAAAGGATAATAAAGTTAATAACTTTGGAATAATATTTTGGCTTCAGAGTGGGATTCAAGGATTCAGGGAGATAGATGAGTCAGGAGAATTTCAACCAGAACACCCTCAACGGGTCGCTGTTTGACTCAATCTATAGAATCTATCGTTATTCCTTCTCTTAGATACATCTTTTTCACATAGCTTTAAGCACATCACAGGCTCAGTTTTCCTCTTGCTCAGTGGCCTGCCCTTTCAGTCAACGCTGTTGATTCCTCACCTTCTCGATTTCTTTAGAGCTGAAGTGCTCCTGGGCACAGTGCTTACACTTTCACTCATCCTGACCCACAGCTTTTATTTGTTTTCCAAAACAGTATCTACAGCTAAATGATATTTATTTTGTTTACTACCTGCCTTCCCCTCCCCCACAAAAAATGTGATCTCCATTCAATGTTTATCTGTTTTGGTTAATTGTGTGATCTCCTCAGTACCCAGAGTACTCAGTACCCTCAGTACCTACTCTGCATGGCTCAGGGTAGGCAGTCAAAAATATGCTTTTTTTAAATTAGGGACTATTGAATGAATAAATGAATAAACAAACAAACAAAAGAAGCCTAAGATTACCATGGACTCAACATGGATGAAGAGGATTAGGGGACCAGTGTGTAGGACACCACAAAGAATGTTGAGCTATACAAACTGAGGGGGAGGAAAAACTCAAGTTCAACTCCTACATAGCTAGTTTGAGTGACTGCACAGATTACAGATGTATAGGAAAACATTTCCAAGAGAATGTAAAGATGGTCCGTCAGTTCAGCTTTGCATAAACAGTGTGAGATGCCTAATG